>NC_081347.1:36486819-36586938 GCF_029784015.1 Lycium ferocissimum | reverse complement strand
CAATTTTTGCTCTCCATGGCCGTGTGCTTCTCCTCTTGCCTTCTCTTTATTTTCTTGATTTTTCTAGAAATTGAAATGTGGAGGAAGATGACTTAGTCATCCTTATAAGTTGCCAAAGAAAATAATTTTTGTAGCCATGGCCCACTAGGAGCTTGGCCGGCCACATTTGGCCCTTTAATGCAATAATTCCCAAGTTTTCTTAATCAATTTTTGGCCCCAAATGTTTACTTAATAATTCCCATGCCAAGAAAGTCATTCATCTCTTATGCTTTTAGAACAAAGTCGTGGTTGAAAGTTCCGACTTCATGTCCCGGAATGGTCTTTCCCTAACTTATCATAATTTACTCATTCTGTCCCGTTGTTCAAAATACGGGATATAACATTCTCGTCATCTTTAAAAAGGCTTTAACTGTCACTCTACTTTTTAACTCTTAATCTCAATCCTTAGAGTTGGCTATCAATTAGCGCTGGAGTTCCCTCCTATAATAACTTTACATAGCTGCTCTGTGTTCTGTCTATCATTAGCTGGTATAATTCTGAAAGAATTTTTAATTTCACCGTCACGCAGTAACCAGCTTGTTCTGATCGTCTCGCTTAAACCATTTTATAATTCCCTTAACCCAACTTGTAACACTCTAGGCACATTATCTCGTGTCATTTCCTTATCTTTAATTCAAACTCTTCTATTGCCTCTTTACTCAGATTTTTGCTCTTAGTTCCCCTATCACGCGCCCTATTGCAACCTTTCAAGATTATGCATAGGTGCTTAAATTAACCCAAAAAAAATACCTTAGCATCGTCTCACTAATATTCATGCTTTACCTTGCCTTCTCCTCTTTTATCTTACAATCAGTATTGGGATAAATCCTCGGCTCAACCATGGCCATGTCCTATTTGCCCTCAGTACCAATTCTATCTCGGTAATTTGGATTAAACCATCTTTATATCTTTCTGCAATGTACCCAAAATATCGCAACTGCATTGTTGTTACTAAATCTTTACTCTTCTTATCAAGTACTCACTTGGTCTCATTCTTAGCATACAAATATTCGTAGGTTGCATAACTATTCTTGTACAACTTGTATAAAATATATCCAATCTTAATCATAGTCTTTCATTCTCCTGGTTCATTAACGCTTACATATCTTCTGCGTACTAAAATTCACTCGTAGCCTATCTTGTCATACTCCTTTCCCTTCCTTTACTCACCCTTGACTTTCTCGCTTCCTACTATGGGAGATTTTCTATTCCTTTTTCTTTTTTTACTACTTATAAGTTGCAATATCATTAGCAAACAACTCTATTGCTAACATCTTAGCCTCTAATCCAGCATAGCATTGCTATCCTTTATAATATCTCTTAAGTTACTCGATACCATTCTCTTATCGTACTCTCTCTCTTTATAAGTACCCACTTCTTAATGTCATATCATTCAAGATCTCGACAAATAATTCTCAGCACTGTCTCAATTACCATCCTGACTTATGTCCATTTATTGCTGGCTTTTAGATCTTACTAACTTGTCTCAACAAGGGATCTTACTTGAAGCTCACGCATCCATATCAAATATATTACAGTACCAATTGTTTCCATCTCAGACTTACATTTCTATCACCCGCTTCCCCCCTTAAGGGTGTACTTATACCATTATCTGTTTACATTCTGCTCTATGTCCCTATTTCCAATCACAATTTCATCTGATCCTTTTTCCCAATTCACTTGGTATACTGTACTATCTCCAAGTCTTTTCTTTATAATATATAACCTTGATTATCTACGTACAAAACCTTAACAAAATCATGAAGCGACGAGAACCTTTCTATATATAGTACGAAATGTCATCTGGTAATCTATACTCGAGTAATGCAACCAATGTAGCAACTCATCCAAGGCCACATTTCACTTACTCCAATCAATAATCAATCAGTACTTGTAGTCGTTCCAAATTCTCAATTTGGGTAGCACTTATATTCTGATGATAAGTGTCCAAAGTTCTCTTGTAACATTATCTTTATCCCAACCTATATCATCTGTTCCCTTCAATAAATTACAATACATCATTTGTCCCTTAAGCCTACAGTCTTTGTCCTTTAAGTATTCCACTATTTTTTAGGTGAAGTCGTGTGCACGCAGTACCCCTTTATGCCTTATGCATCTTTTACCCTTGTTGCGTGCTCAGTACTGACTTCTAACTTACTCAAAATCATATCAAGTTCATCTTAATGATAGTCTTATCTTATCACCTTGTCGTCGTACTACACCCTTAAGTCCGTAGCTATATATTTCCCTTTCGTTCCACACTCGTACTCAATTAATAATATCTATCTTGGGTGCTTCCTTTAGAATTTCCTTACCATTTCTCTAGTCTATGCTCGTCCTTTATTCTGCACACAAGGAATCTTATGCTACCTCTGTATCATTCGGAACACATTACTTCCGCATAATCCTTTTTCTCATTTTCAAAACGTATTCCGTTCATCCATCTTTATTCGTATCATACCAGTCATTTCCTAGCACTCATTCTACCTCGTTGCTCATCTTTCTACAGCTTGGTCTTTCACAGTTCCGTCACTTTGTACTCGTACCCTCGGTCACACATGTCATGACCTACTACTACACTGCTATCTCGCTTTTTTCTTATTTCCTTCTTTCAATTAACTCCTTCTTTTCTGGTGCTCGCTATCATTTCCGTTATCACATAGCCTTTACTCTAAACTTTCCCTACAGAACTTGATGAGTCTTTCTTATTCGTTCTATAGCTCGCTTTTATGCCTTGGTCACATAGATTACGTCATATCTCTTAGTCACTTCCTCACTAGGCTTTACTCACTTTCGTGACAATCTTCATTATATTCACATTATATCCTGTTCGTATTTAATCCCGTAGTGTAACACTTCTTAACCTTATTCACGATTCTTACTATGGGTTAATTACACTCGGTGGAGTAAGCGTACTGTTATATCCCGTATTTTTGTACATTGGGATAATTTAAGCAAATCGCGACAAGTTAAGGACAAGACTATTTTGGGATACGAGGCAGAGACTTTTAACGTCCGATTTTGTTTCAATGCACAAGTTGCTTATAAATTTTATTTGGTATAGAAATATTATTGGAGATTAGAGATTAATTAACCATGATTAGATTATTAAGTGGGATTAATAACTTAATGACTTCATTAATAGGCCATTAGTGGCCGTGTGGGCCCCACACATGGCTTGGCCAAATTTTATTGGCTCAAGCCATGAGTGGGACATGTGTCCAACACCTAGGCTTCATATAAATAGCAATTTGATGACTAATGAAGTCATAATTCATCTTCCAACTTGAGAAAAACCTAGAGATAGAGAGAACATGGCTCTGGGCCATGGTTGATGTTCTTGCAAGCTTGTGATCTTGATCCAAATTAATTTTCAAGGTGTTCTAGCTGAATTGGGAGGACAATTGTGATGTGAAAGTGTTCATTAAGGCAACAAGAACAAGTGTTATTTCAAATTGTAGATTCTAGCCGATTGGAAGATCAAGTGCTAAGGTAAGAATTGATCACTTTTCATATGTTTTATGGTGAGTGTGGATGCGTTGCGTATATGTATAAATGTGAATTGAATGTATAAAATTGTGTATGTTGATGTTGGAGAGTTGTCTAAGCCGTAGGGGGGCTGTTTTAGGAGAAGAATGGTGAATTGATTTTACTTGGTATTTTGGTTGTTGTTGTTATGGACTGTATGGTGAGAATGAAGGTTTAGTGATTCAAGTTGGAGTTGTAATTGTTTGTGGGCTGTTGTAGAAGCTAGTATGATGTTAATACAGTTTCTTGCATTTATGTAAATGATGTTGTTAACGTGTGGTTGTTGGTAGAGTTCATGAAATTGGAAGAAAAGAATGTATTGTTGTTAATCTTTTTGAACTTGGAAGATTATATGTTGTATTGTGTATTGGTTGGGCTGTTTGGAGTATTGTATGGGCTGTCCCGAATGTCCTCGAGTTTTGTTTGACTAGTCTCAGATTGATACTTGAACGTATAATCATTGATGTTGGCTTGGTTTAATGTGGTTGGCTTGAACGTAAAAGAAACGTCGTCTACATATCTATTATCTAGAAAGGGGTTACTAGCGTTAGAATACGTTTTGAATCTCCCCGTAGCTTAACGATAGTTCTTGACGTCTTAATTTAGGTTAAGGTACTATTGGGCAGCGTATACGTGTTGTGTTGCGAGTAAACGCTAAAGGTATATAAAGCCTATCCCTTCTTTCTTTTGGCATGTCCTAGATATAAGTATGATACGATATGAGCTTCGGCGTAACTCTATTCATAAGTTCCGAGCATGTTTATGATTCTTATTCATTTCTTGATAATAGAATTCTCAATGTAAGTTGAGCTACTGCCCTCGGGTTTTCTATATGATTGGATAGTAAATGATATATAAAGGTTCCTATTCCTAAAGGATCCTGTAATAACTAATGATCATAACTTTCATAAGCTGCCTCGTATTGATTTGATACATATCTATGTTTCCTGAGACTTTCCTTAATATGACTTTCATTTGCTACTCGAGCGTTGGTTAGTCTACTTATTTATTGAGTCTCAAAAGATGATTTATGTGCATATGGTTATTCACTACTCTGCTCGTGCATACTGTTATTACATCTTTCACCGAGTCCCTCACTAGAGGGCCGGGTACGATATATATATATATATTATGTTGTGTTATGGTGTTATCGTGCTATACTGTGGTACGGAGCTATGCTGTGATACAGAGTTATGCCGTGATACGGAGTTATGCTGTGTCCTGAAGTATGCTGTGTTATGGCGCCAAAGATGGGGTGGCGACCATGTTCACCGAGTCCTATAATGGGCTGGATATGACATATGATATTGACATGCATGATTTGTGTTTCAAAAGCAAGTATTTTGGTATTCTGGTTATTGTACTCGTTTTCTGTACTTCTCATTTCGGTTATGATCCTGTTTACTATATTTCATGCTTTATATACTCAGTACATATTTCGTACTGACCCGCTTTCTTCGGGGGCTGCGTTTCATGCCCGCAGGTACAGACGCTCGCTTTGGTGATCCGCCAGCCTAGGATATCTATTTTGCTATCTTGGAGTGCTCCCTTGTTCCGCAGCCTATATTTTTGGTACATACCCTCTTGTTTTATATATATGCTTAACTAGGGGTACGGTGGGACCCTGTCCCGTCATATGTTACTGTTGTTACTCTTAGAGGTCTGTAGACATATGTGTGGGTTGTATATAGTTGTTGTTCAGTTCTGTCTGTATGACTTATGTTTTGGGACGTTCCCATTCGTAGTGGCAGCCTTGTCGGCTTGCGTATATATATATATATATATATATATATATATACATGTTTTGGAAGATATGTGTTAAGACAGCCTTGTCGGCTCGTGTATGGCTGGGACGTTCCCCTATGTTATGATAGCCTTGCCGGCTTATGTGTGATATTATTATCTATCGAAAGTTGTAACTCCTCAGGAGAAAGGTCGCTATGATATGTTTATATATGTGACAGTTTTGAGACGACGTCTTGTTTTTTTTATGTAAGTTCCTTATTATGCTAGTTATGGGCTGATTACAGCTAACAGGTGTGTATACGAGTGTCCAGCTCGGGCACTAGTCGCGGCCTACGGGTTGGGTCGTGACAAAAGTGGTATCAGAGCAGTTCATCCTCGGAGTGTCGACAGACCGTGTCTAGTAGAGTCTTGTTTATCGGTGTGTGGTGCACCACATCTATAAACAGGAAGCTACAGGACATTTAGGATGTTATCTTTCCTTCTTACTCTAGATCGTGCGATAGAGCTGTATTATAAGGATAATTCCTCCCTAACGGATTATTATGTTTATGGCGATGCCTCCAAAGAAAGCGACAGCTACCCAGAAGGGCAAATCAGTGGCTGGAGAGACCAGCCAGACTCGGAGAGTTACCAGGGCCCGTGCCCAGCTTATGCCTGAGGTTGTGCTCCGGTCAGCTAGTTCTGCTACACCGCCGCTACCAGAGGAGCATAGGGCAGCAACAGCTGTAGATCAGGGGGCGGCTCTGCCGCCAGCTCTCGAGGTTCCATTTCCCGAGCCTCCAGCTCCTCAGCCAAGAGCGGAGGATAGGGCTATGAGAGATGCGGTTCGATCGACCGAGGTTAGCGGCGAAAGGTGCTCGCGAGCACGGATTAGGAGGTGACTATGCGGACAGACATGATAGTTTGAGGGCCCGTGATTTCTTGACTTGTAATCCCCAGAGTTCTACGGGTCAAAGCCCGCGAAGGATCCGCAGGAGTTTATTCGGCAGATGCAGCGTACATTGAGGATAATTAGAGCTTCCGAGACTGAGTCTGTCGAGTTGGCTTCGTATCGGTTGCGTGATGTAGCTGTTAATTGGTATGAGTCCTGGGAGTTATCTAGGGGCGAGAATGCTCCTCCGGCCAGATGGGATGAGTTCCCGGAGGCCTTTACGGGCCATTTTCTACCTCCAGAGATGAGACGAGCCAGAGTTGATAGATTCTTGCATTTGAGGCAGAATGGCAGAAGTGTTCGAGATTATAGCCTTGAGTTTGATTCGTTGGCTAGACATGCGCCCACTATTGTAGCCGATATAGCTGATAGGGTGCATTATTATGTGAGGGGGCTGGATCTTTACTTGGTTGATAGCTGCATGATAATGGCTTCTCAGCCAGGTATGGATATTGCTCGGGTACAGGCTTATGCATAGGGGGTAGAGGATCGACACAGGGGGCGTCCGTCAGACAGAGATTATGATAAAGGCCAGCATAAGAGGGCTAGATCGGCGGGCTATCCGGGTGAGTTTTGAGGCAGGCTGCCTCAGCAGTAGTATAGTAGATATCCTTCTCAGCCAGCACAGAGTGCACCCCCACGGTTCACTGGTAGGAGATTTGGTAGCACAGGGTATTCAGGAGCCGGTCAGAGCTCCAGGGCTTCGGGTTCGCAGGTGAACAGAGTTTCCAGTCAGTCGAGGCCACCCTTGCCTCGGTGTTCTCGATGTGGGAGACATCATTCTGGAGAGTGTTATCGTGCTACGGGTGCTTGTTTTTCTTGTGGCCGTCAAGGCCATATTATGAGGGAGTGTTCGTTTGGGGGTAGTCCGGGTGGTGTAGCTCAACCTACTGGGTCGGTTGCTGGTTCATCTTCTTCTGTGGCTATGCGCCCTATGGGGCAGGGTATGCAGACACCAGCAGGCCGTGGTAGAGGCCGTGGCAGAGCTTCCGGTTCTAGCGGTCCTTCGAACCGCATATATGCTTTGGCTAGTAGACAGGATCAGGAGGCGTCACCAAATATGGTTATAGGTATATTATCGATTTTCTCTCGGGACGTATATGCATTGATAGATCCAGGCTTCACCTTATCATATATATCTCCTTTTGTTGCTAGTAGAATCAGAATAAAACCTGAGTCGATTGAACCATTTGAGGTAGCTACACCGGTAGGGGATTCTGTTATAGCAAAGCAGGTATATAGAAAGTGTTCGGTGAATATATATAGTCGTCATACCTTGGCAGATTTGATAGAGTTAGAAATGACTGAATTCGATGTTATTATGGGTATGGATTGGTTGGCTTCTTGTTATGCTAACGTTGATTGTAGAAACAAGATAGTTCGGTTTTAGTTCCCAAGGGAGCCAGTTATAGAATGGTTGGGGAATACGGCATCGCCGAGGGGTAAGTTTATTTCATACCTCAAGGCAAGGAAGATGGTTAGAAAGGGTTATATTTATCATCTGGTTCGTGTGCATGATTTGAAAGTAGAGGCACCGACTCTTTAGTCCATCCCGGTAGTCAATGAATTCCCAGATGTCTTTCCAGATGAACTTCCAGGTCTTCGTCCTGAACGGGAGATAGAGTTCACTATAGATGTGTTGCCAGATACTCTGCCCATATCCATTCTTCCCTATAGAATGGCACCTGCAGAACTGAAAGAACTGAAGGAGCAGCTGAGGGATTTATTGGAGAAGGGCTTCATTAGGCCCAGCACATCACCTTGGGGAGCACCAGTATTGTTCGTAAGAAAGAAGGATGGGTCGCTGCAGATGTGTATTGATTATAGGCAGCTGAACAAGGTGACCATAAAGAATAGATATCCCCTCCCCAGGATTGATGATTTATTTGACCGATTACGGGTGCTAAGTGTTTCTCGAAGATAGACCTCGCTTTGTCGCTATCACCGAAAGGGTTAGAGAGACAGATATTCCAAAGACTGCATTCAGGACCCGATACGGGCACTATGAGTTTAGGGTGATGTCTTTTAGGCTGACCAATGCTCAAGCAGTGTTTATGGATCTGATGAACTGAGTATTCAAGCCGTTCCTAGATATGTTCGTGATTGCATTTATTGATGATATTCTGGTCTATTCACGATCAGAGCAGGAGCATGCAGATCATCTGAGGACGGTACTTGGGGTGCTCCAAAGACCAGAAATTATATGCTAAGTTCTCTAAATCTGAATTCTGGTTGACTTCAGTAGCATTCTTGGGGCATATTATCGGAGCTGATGGCATTCGGGTGGATACACAAAAGATTAAGGCCGTAAAGACTTGGCCTAGACCTACGACACCTACTGAGGTACGTAGTTTTCTGGGGTTAGCCGGATATTACCGGAGATTTGTGGAGAAGTTTGCTTCAATTTTAGTGCCTTTAACAAGGCTAACTCAGAAGGCAGCTAAGTTCCAGTGGACTGAGGCTTGTGAACGAAGCTTCCAGTTGTTGAAAGAGAAGTTGACTACAGCTCCAGTTCTGACTCTTCCTGAGGGACCAGATGGTTATGTCATTTACTGTGATGCTTCCGGTGTTGGGCTAGGTTGTGTATTAATGCAACATGGCAGAGTTATAGCCTATGCCTCCCAGCAGCTCAGGAAACATGAAAGAATTATCCCACTCATGATCTGGAATTAGCAGCGGTGATTCACGCTTTGAAGATATGGAGGCATTATCTATATGGCGTGCATGTTGATATTTATACAAATCACAAAATCCTCCAGTATATCTTTAAGCAGAAGGAGCTGAATTTGCGGCAGAGAAGGTAGCTAGAATTGCTGAAGGATTATGATGTCGATATTCTATACCATCCAGGGAAAGCAAATGTTGTAGCAGATGCACTTAGCCGTAATTCTATGGGTAGTTTGACGGACGTGCAACCAGAAAGGAAGGGAATAGTCCGTGACATTCATCAGCTAGCTAGTCTTGGAGTTCGTTTGGCTAATTCTGGAGATAGTGGGGTTTCTGTCCGAGGAGTTGTTGTGTCCTCTATTATGAAAGAGGTAAAGCGACGTCAGTACGAGGACCCTGTTTTGGTACAGTATAGAGATGCAGCCCTTCAAAAAGAGAAGGCCCCATTCGAGGTAACACCTGATGGAGTGCTACGATATGCAGGCAGACTATGTGTACCTGAGGTTGCAGGGCTGCGGCAACAGGTTATGAGAAAGGCACATTATGCCCGTTATTATATTCATCCGGGGTCAATAAAAATGTACCATGACCTCAGATGTTTGTACTAGTGGGATGGCACGAAGAGGGACATAGCAGAGTTTGTTGCTCAGTGCCCGAATTGGCAACAGGTTAAGATCGAGCATCAGAAGCCTGGTGGATTATTACAGGAGATGGAAATTATGCCTTGAAAGTGGGAAGCAATTAATATGGACTTCATTACAGGTTTACCTCGCACTCCACGGAAGTATGATTCCATATGGGTCATTGTAGATAGGCTGACAAAATCAGCCCATTTTCTTCCAGTCAGGACTACTTATTCAGCTGAGGACTATGCAAAGTTATATATTAAGGAGATAGTAAGACTTCACGGAGTTCCCATATCTATTATATCTGACATGGGTGCTCAGTTTACAACTAACTTCTGGAGGTCATTCCAGGAAGGATTGGGGATACAGGTGAGTCTTAGCACAACATTCCATCCTCAGACTGACGGACAGGCCGAGCGTAATATTCAGACGCTAGGAGATATGTTGCGGGCCTGTGTTATTGACTTCAGGGGCAGCTGGGATGATCATCTGCCACTTATTGAGTTTGCCTATAATAATAGCTACCATTCGAGCATCCAGATGGCACCGTATAAGGCTCTGTATGACAGAAAGTGCAGTTCACCTATTGGCTGGTTTGATGTCGGGGAGACTAAGCTAATCGGCCCAGATATGATTCAGCAAGCCATTGATAAGGTAAAACTTATTCGGGAAAGGTTCTTAGCAGCTCAGAGTCGACAGAAGTCGTATGCAGATAATCGACGTCGACACTTAGAGTTCTAGATTGATGATTGGGTATTCTTGAAAGTGTCACCCATGATGGGTGTAATGAGATTCGGCAAGAAGGGGAAGCTCAGCCCGAGGTATATTGGACCTTATCAGATTGTTCGTAAAGTAGGCAAGGTTGCCTATGAATTAGACCTACCATCTGATTTGGAAGCAGTACACCCAGTCTTTCACGTATCTATGCTTCGCAAATGTATTGTTGATCCTTCCAGAGTATTGCCTGTGGATGATGTCCAGGTAACGGAGGAATTGTCCTACTAGGAGAACCCTGTAGCTATACTGGATCGTCAGGTGAGAAGGTTGCGTACTAAAGATGTGGCTTCCGTTAAGATATTGTGGCGAAATAATAACAGGGAGGAGATAACTTGGGAAGCTGAAGAGGAGATGAAGAAGAAATATCCTCACTTGTTTCCTATGCCTACAGGTAATCTAAACTCCTCGTTGATTATATTGATTGGTAAATAAAGCTATATGTTATAACAATAAAAGAGACTCCCCCGAAGTCCCTATAAGATCTAGTGAGACTAGTTTAACATTCGAGGACGAATGTTCTAAAGGGGGGAAGGATGTTATATCCTATATTTTTATACATTGGGATATTTTAAGCTAATCGCGACAAGTTAAGGACAAGACTATTTTTGGATACGAAATAGAGACTTTTAACTTTCGATTTTGTTTCAATGCACAAGTTGCTTATAAATTTTATTCGGTATTGAAATATTATTGGAGATTAGAGATTAATTAACCATGATTAGATTATTAAGTGGGATTAATAACTTAATGACTTCATTAATAGGCCATTAGTGGCCGTGTGGGCCCCACACATGGCTTGGCCAAATTTGATTGGCTCAAGCCATGAGTGGGACATGTGTCCAACACCTAGGCTTCATATAAATAGCAATTTGATGACTAATGAAGTCATACTTCATCTTCCAACTTGAGAAAAACCTAGAGATAGAGAGAACATGGCTCTCGGCCATGGTTGATGTTCTTGAAAGCTTGTGATCTTGATTCAAATTAATTCTCAAGGTGTTCTAGCTGAATTGGGAGGACAATTGTGATGTGAAAGTGTTCATTAAGGCAAGAAGAACAAGTATTATTTCAAATTGTAGATTCTAGCCGATTGGAAGATTAAGTGCTAAGGTAAGAATTGATCACTTTTCATATGTTTTATGGTGAGTTTGGATGCGTTGTGAATATGTATAAATGTGAATTAAATGTATAAAATTGTGTATGTTGATGTTGGAGAGTTGTCTAAGCGGTAGGGGGGCTGTTTTAGGAGAAGAATGGTGAATTGATTTTACTTGGTATTTTGGTTGTTGTTGTTATGGATTGTGTGGTGAGAATGAAGGTTTAGTGATTCAAGTTAGAGTTGTAATTGTTTGTGGGCTGTTGTAGAAGCTAGTATGATGTTAATATAGTTTCTTGCATTTATGTAAATGATGTTGTTAACGTGTGGTTGTTGGTAGAGTTCATGAAATTGGAAGAAAAGAATGTATTGTTGTTAATCTTTTTGAACTTGGAAGATTATATGTTGTATTGTGTGTTCGTTGGGCTGTTTAGAGTATTGTACGGGCTGTCCAGAATGTCCTCGAGTTTTGTTTGACTAGTCTCGGATTGATACTTGAACGTATAATCATTGATGTTGGCTTGGTTTAATGTGGTTGGCTTGAATGTAAAAGAAACGTCGTCTACATATCTATTATCTAGAAAGGGGTTACTAGCGTTAGAATACGTTTTGAATCTCCCCGTAACTTAACCGTAGTTCTTGACGCATTAATGTAGGTTAAGGTACTATTGGGCAGCGTATACGTGTCGTGTTGCGAGTAAACGCTAAAGGTATGTAAAGCCTATCCCTTCTTTATTTTGGCATGTCCTAGATGTAAGTATGATACGATATGAGCTTCGGGGTAACTCTATTCATAAGTTCCGAGCATGTTTATGATTCTTATTCGTTTCTTGATAATAGAATTCTCAATGTAAGTTGAGGTACTGCCCTCGGGTTTTCTATATGATTGGATAGTAAATGATATATAAAGGTTCCTATTCCTAAAGGATCCTGTAATAACTAATGATCATAACTTTCATAAGCTGCCTCGTATTGATTTGATACATATCTATGTTTCCTGAGACTTTCCTTAATATGACTATCATTTGATACTCGAGCGTTGGTTAGTCTACTTATTTATTGAGTCTCAAAAGATGATTGATATGCATATGGTTATTCACTACTCTGCTCGTGCATACTGTTATTACATCTTTCACCGAGTCCCTCACTAGAGGGCCGGGTACGATATATATATATTATGGTGTTATGCTGTGTTATGGTGTTATGGTGCTATGCTGTGGTATGGAGTGTTATATCCCGTATTTTGTACGTTGGAATATTTTAAGTTGGTTGCGATAAGTTATGGACAAGGCTATTTTTTTCTGACTTTGTTAGAATGCATAAGTTGCATATTCATCTTTTCATTGGCATGGAGTGTTAAGGGTAAATTTGGAATAAGAAAAATTTGGGGTTAAAAGTGAATTATGGAAGGTTGAGCATTTCATGAAAATTAAGGGCTAGAAGTGATATAAATATTTAATGAAAATGGCCAAATATGGCCAAGTGGCCGTGCATAGTGGAGTCGGACATGGGCCACATGTGCTAATTATATAAGTGTATATTAGATGACAATTGACCATATTCATCATCTTTTTCACCTTAGAAGCTTAGAGAGAAATCAAGAAACTTGGAGAGAAAAATAGGGGCCATATTCGGCCATGGCAAGAGAAAATGGTAGACCAAAAATCTTCATCCCAAAAATATTTTCTTCTAGTTTCTCCACTAATTGGAAGGTCCTAAACAACATGAAGTGGTTGTTGGAGCAAACAAATCCCTTGTTCATGCAATTCTCAACCCTAGCCAAGTTGAAGAACAAAGTGGAAAAGGGTAAGTTTTAATCCTCTTTTCATGTGTTATGGATGGTTTGTACATGTTGTGGTATGTGTAAATGAATGAAATTCGTGAAATATTGCAAGTTGAAGTTGAGCCGTGTGTGTGTTGTTGTAGCCGTGTGGTATGTGTTGTGTAGGAGAAGTGATGAATTAATTGTATTTAGCATGTTTGTGTGTTGTTGTAGTGTGTAGAAAATGAATGATACTCATGAAATTATGCATGTTGAGGATTGGCCGTATAGGGGCTATTTTGAGTAGGTTATGGCGAATTGATTTTACTTAGTGTTTTGGTTGTTGTTGTCATGGATTATGCGATGAGAATGAAGATATTGAATGGTTCAAGTTGAAATTTTAATTGTTGGGGACTTGGCCGTGTATATGTGGTGTTATGTAGGAGTGAAGAATTAGTTTTATTTAGTATGTTTGGGATGTTGTGTTGTGGATTCTATAATGCAAATGAGGGTTTAATGGTTCAAATTGAAGTTATAGTCGTTTGAGGTTTGTTATGGAAGCTAATGTGAATTAAATATGGTTTCTTGTAATTATGATAATAATGTTGCTAATGTGTAGATTGTTGGTGTAGTTCATGAGTTTGGAAGAAAGAAATGTATTGTTGTTTGTCTTATTGAATTTGGAGAGGTTTCGGGTGGCATAGTGTATTGGTTGGGTTGTTTTGAACATTGTGCGGATTATTAGAATGTGTTTGGAATTGATTATTGATATTGTTTATATGGTTGTTGGTATTGTTGTTGAAGATTTGATCGAGTTAAATTCTCGGGGTTGTGGAAATTATAGGGGAAGTGCTGCCCAAATTTTTGTAGGTCAAGTGTTAATTTGGAATTGGATTCCTACGTGCTTATGACTAATGTTTGATGCCTAATGACGTTGTTGTAGATTTTGAGAAGTTGAGACTGATGTTACGTTAGCGTAGGAAGCGGACGAGGTATGTAAAGCTTACCTTCCCTTCTTTTGACATGTCTTAGATGTGGTTAAGCTATGATATGTTATGAGCTTTAGGGGCAACTCTATTCCGAAGTTCCGAGCATGTTTATGATTTATATTTGGTTCTTGATGTTGGCATCCTTATATGGTCAAGCTATGGTTTATATGTCTTTTGTATGGTTGGATTTAAAAAGTTGCATAAAAGTTTGGTTTTCAAAAGAGCTTTGTTCCTAAACGATTACAAACTACGAACGACCGTAACTTTCAAGAAAGGGCTCGGATCGCTTTGATATCTTCGCAAATGATTTCATGACGAGTAATGACTTTAATTTTCATAGGCGGACCCGGATTGGGTTGACGCTCGTCCGTGGGTCCCGCGACTTTTCTATGTTTGGTTCTGACGACCTATTTTTGAAAGAATTTAATATGACTATCTTTCCGACCCCCGATTATGATTACTTATTTATCTGTTGAGTCTGAAATGAGGATTTTTACGCATGTGATTTTAATACGTGACTATGATTTCTGAAGTTCGGTTTGATATTCGGAAGAAAACCTGATTTGACTATTGTTTCGGTTTTGAACAAACGGTTCGTTTTGATTACCCTATTGGGTCTTTGTAAATGATTTGTATGCATATGGTTACTTACGATTCTGCTCGTGCGTTCTGTTATTACATCTTTCGCCGAGTCCCGGGCCGGTACGTTATCGTGCGCACTATGCTATATTCCGAAGTATGATGATATGATATGGTATATGATGATATGATGTGATATATGATGATATGATGATTCTGTTTACCGAGTCCCTCACTGGAGGGCCAGACACGTTACATGTTATATGTATGTATTCTGGAATATAATCAGTTGGTTTCAGATCCGGTGGTGGGGCAAACCCAATGGTTTAGGCAAATCCCACATTGGTTTAGGCAAATCCCACACTGGTTTAGGGAAATCCCACATTGGTTTAGGCAAATCCCACATCGGTTAATGTCAGCTCATATGATAAGTTATAATGTTATGATGTGTTATGTTAAGCATTTTGGCATTCTGATTATTATATTTGTCTTCGGTACCTCTGTTGTACGATTTGTGTCAGATGTAAGTACTTTGGTATTCGGGTTATTTTGCTTACTTTCTGTACTCCTTACTTCGGTTATGATCTCATTTTCTGTATGCCATGATTTACATGCTCAGTACATATTCCGTACTGACCCCCTTTCTTCGAGGGCTGCGTTTCATGCCGCGCAGGTACAGACAGATGAGTAGAAGATGTTCCAGCGGGATTGGCGAGCTCCATTTCCTCCGGAGTGTTGCCGAGTCAGAGTGCTTGTTATGGTATCTGGAGTTATGTTAGAGACTTTGCAGACACTGTCGTGTGTATGAGATGTCAGTTTTGTAAGCGGCTATGTAAGCCGATGTATCATTACGCTTATCGTTACAAATTTGTTATGATTACAGGCTTTACTTGATTTGATTTGAAAAAGATGAAAAGCATGTTTGTTTTCCTGAAAAATTTTCATTATGTACTTATGTCATGTTTTGCGGGCCCAGTATGATTATGAGTATTACGAAAGTCAGCGGGTTCGCTCGGCCCTAGGTAGGGGTCGGGTGCCCATCATGCCCTATCAGAAATTAGGGTGTGACACGGAGCTACGCTGTGATACGGAGTTATGCTGTGTCCTGGAGTATGCTGTGTTATGGCGCCAAAGACGGGGTGGCGACCATGTTCACCGAGTCCTATAATGGGCCGGATATGACATATGATATTGACATGCATGATTTGTGTTTCAAAAGCAAGTATTTTTGTATTCTGGTTATTGTACTCATTTTCTGTACTTCTCATTTCGGTTATGATCCTGTTGGAAAGTTTGTATTTCATGCTTTATATACTCAGTACATATTTCGTAATCGACCCCTTTCTTCGAAAATGTCGTTTCATGTCCGCAGGTACAGACGCTCGCTTTGGTGATCCGCCAGCCTAGGATATCTATTCTGCTATCTTGGAGTGCTCCCTTGTTCCGTAGCCTATATTTTTGGTACAGACCCTCTTGTTTTATATACATGCTTAGCTAGGGGTACGGCGGGACCCTGTCCCGTCATATGTTACTGTTGTTACTCTTAGAGGTCTGTAGACATATGTGTGGGTTGTATATAGTTGTTGTTCGATTACATACGTATGACTTATGTTTTGGGACGTTCCCATTCGTAGTGGCGACCTTGTCGGCTTGCGTAGATATATATACATGTTTTGGAAGCTATGTGTTAAGACGGCCTTGTCGGCTCGTGTATGGGCGGGACGTTCCCCTATGTTATGATAGCCTTGCCGGCTTATGTGTGATATTATTATCTATCGAAAGTTGTAACTCCTCGGGGAGGAAGTCGCTATGATATGTTTATATATGTGACAGTTTTGAGACGACGTCTTGTTTTTTTTATGTAAGTTCCTTATTATGCTAGTTATGGGCTGATTACAGCTAACAGGTGTGTATACGAGTGTCCAGCTCGGGCACTAGTCGCGGCCTACGGGGTTGGGTCGTGACATGTACTTAACCTTTTACCTTCCCTGGTCAATCTTATCCTTAATATCTCGCAAGCTGTCTTATCATACATTCATATCCGTCATAATTCTTTGTCCTCTGTACTCTTGTCTAAATTATACTAGTATTTATTTTAACTATAAACTCGTCATAATTTATCCCACTTGGGAAGTAAGTGAAAAATTTTGCCCTTTATCAATTCGGTCGGTGCCTTAATAAATCACTCTATCAAGATCTACAGTCTTTTCTAAATCATCTCATAGTATCACAAGTCTTTTCCAAATTCTTTTTACCATATCAATATCGACCTCCTAATTACTATTACCATCAATTCGCGGTTAACTTATTTCTCGAGGTCAGCCGTACTCGCAACTTAGTCAAATCCTATCATTACTATTGGTACAACCTTTCAAGTCATATCACAAACCTATGTCTCATTCTCTTTTTATTTCTATGAAAATTTTGGCAGAGTTTCCTCTGTATTTCTTACCATCTCGAAACCTGCACGCAGGAAATACCAACAGTGCCTCACAGGGCCAACATACACATATATATATCATATCATATCACAGCCACACAGGGCTCCCAATATCAACAACAGTACGAAAATGGTGAACTTACCTCGTGTGTTCTTGTTCAACTCAAACTGCACCTGTTACACTTTCCTGTTTACTTTCCCTTTCAATCTTCAACTTTACATTTCAATCGCACCTCAATACCTTACCCGACATATACCTTTCGTACCTTTACTTACCTGCGTGCTTTGTAACTTCCAATATCGTCAGTCGCCTTCTTCTATCGATGTCGTTCTTCTGCTGAAATCAAAGGTTAGTATAAGGAATCTCATTTCCTATGGCTTGGCTCTATCGCACGATCTTAGATATGAAAGAAAGGTAACATCCTAAATGTCCTGTAGCTTCCTGTTTATAGATGTGGTGCACAACACACCGATAAACAAGACTCTACTAGACACGGTCTGTAGACACTCCGAGGATGACGACTGCTCGATACCACTTTTGTCACGACCCAACCCCGTAGGCCGTGGTGACTAGTGCCTTGCCGGACACTCGTATACAGTCGATAACTATAATCGTCCACAACTAGCATAATAAAGAACTTATATATAGAAAGGCATGACGCCTCTCAAAGCTGTCTCATATATAAACATATCACAACAACTCGTGTCTCCTGAGGAGTTACAACTTTCAACAGATAACATCGAACATAAGCCGGCAAGGCTATCATAACATGTGGGAACGCCCCAACTATATATATACGCAAGCCGACAAGGCTACCACTACATACAATGTCCCAAAACATATCTATACATACGCAAGCCGACAAGGCTGCCACTACGAATGGGAACGTCCCAAAACATAAGTCGTATATACACAACTAAACAGCAACTATATACAGACCCACACATATGTCTACAGACCTCTAAGTGTATCAACAACAACATAGGACGGGACAGAGCCCCGCCGTACCCCTGAATGAACACATATATGCAACGAAGGATCTATACCCAAAAGGCTAGGCTACGGGACAATGGAGCACTCCAAGTCGGCTGAACAGAAATCCTAAGCTAGCGGATCACCAAAGCAAGAATCTGTACCTGCGGGCATGAAACGCAGCCCCCCGAAGAAAGGGGGTTAATACGAAATATGTACTGAGTATATAAAGCGTACGAAATATGTACTGAGTATATAAAGCACAAAATACAGTAAACAGGATTATAACCGAAATAAGAAGTACAGAAAACGCGTACAATAACCAGAATACCAAAATGCTTGCTTTTGAAACACAAATCATGCATGTCAATATCATATATCATGTCCGGCCCATTATAGGACTCGGTGAACATGGTCGCCACCCCGTCTTTGGCACCATAACATAGCATAACTCCGTATCACAAAGATAACTCCGTATCACAAAGATAGCTCCATATCACGAAGATAGCTCCGTATCACGGATAACACCATAACACGGCATAACACCATAATATATGTATACGTACCCGGCCTACAGTGAGGGACTCGGTGAAAGATGTAATAACAGTATGCATGAGCAGAGTAGTGAGTAACCATATGCATATAAATCATCTTTTGAGACTCAATAGATAAGTAAAGTGATCAACACTCGAGTATTAAAACGATAGTCATGTTAAGCTCTTTCTAAATATCATTACAACTATATTAAGGAAAGTCTCAGGGGTCATAGTCATGTATCAAACCAATACGAGACAGGTTTATGAAAGTTAAGGACGTTATTCATTATAGAATCCCTTAAGAATAGGAACTCTTTATGCATCATTTACTATCCAATCATATAAAAGGCTCGAGGGCAATAGCTCGACTACATTAAGAATTTTTAATATCAAGAAGTGAATAAGAATCATAAATCATACTCGGAACTTATGAATAGAGTTACCCCAAAGCTCATATCTTATCTTACTTACATCTAGGACATGCCAAAAGAAAGAAGGGATAGGCTTTACATACCTTTAGCGTTTACTCGCAACACAACATGTATACGCTGCCCAATAGTACCTCAACCTATATTAAGACGTTAAGAACTACGGTTAAGCTACGGGGAGATTCCAAACGTATTCCAATATTAGTAACTCCTTTCTAGATAATTAGACGACGTTTCCCTTATTTTCAAACCAACCACATACAACCATGCCAACATCAATAATCATATGTTCAAATATCCACCCGAGACTATTCAAACAAGAATCGAGAACACTCCGGACAGCCCGTATAACATTCCAAAACAGCCCATATTCATAACATTCGATAACAATCCACATACGACTACTACATTTTCAAATTACTCTTAATGATTCATAGTCGTAATATTTTCATCTAAACAACCTTACAACAACCCAACCAACACACAATACAACATATAATCTTCCAAGCTCAACAAGAACAACAACAACACATTCTTTTCATCCAAGTGCATGAACTACACCAACAACCACACGTTAACAACATTATTCATTTAGATGCAAGAAACTATACTAACACCATATTAGCTTCTACAACAGCCTACAAACAATTACAACTTAAACTTGAACCATTAAATACCTTTATTCTCATCACAAAATCCATAACAACAACAATCAAATACTAAGTGAAATCAATTCACTATTTTCCCTTAAAACAAATTTCCCTACACGGCTTGGTGTCACACACCCAACCGGATAGGGCATGATGGGCACCCGACCCTTACTTAGGGCCGAGCTAACCCACGACTCTCGTTACACTCATAATCATCTTTGGGCCCTTAAATCATGACACGAATACATAATGTAAGATTTTCAAAAAGGAACATGCTTTTCGTCCTTCGCAAATCAAATAAAATCTATAATCATATGAAATGTACTGTAACATAATGCATAATGATACATCGACTTATAGAGCCGCTTACAAAATCGACTTGTTACATACGTGACTCGTCGCAAAGTCTCTAACATAAACCAAGATACCATAACATAGATACTCGACTCGGCGGCCTCGGAAGGAAATGAAGCTCGCCAATCCGGTGGAACATCTTCTCGCTAATATCCTCTGCTCATCCGTATACACACACGTGGCATGAAACGCGACCCCCCGAAGAAAAAGGGGTCGATGCGGAATATGTGCGAGCATGTAAAGCATGGAATGCGATGCGAATCGTCATGAAGTAAGGAGTATAGAAAATCATAAGGCTTGCCTGCGAAACATAAATCATGCGCATCAATATCATATCCCTTCCCCATTATGGGACTGAGTGACATAAGTAAATGATCATCAAGTACATATGCATGCATAACGTGTCCCGGCCCTCTAGTGAGGGACTCGGTAAATAAAATCATCATATACATATAGATATAACGTGCCCCGGCCCTCTAGTGAGGGACGCGGTGAATGAAGTCATCATATGCCATCCTGGCCGCCTCTCCCATATCATCATATCATCATCATATCATATAACGTGCCCCGGCCCTCTAGTGAGGGATGCGGTGAATATCATCATATACATATAACATGCCCCGGCCCTCTAGTGAGGGACGCGGTGAATAATGCAGTGGAGTTGTGCACGAATACATGCCCTTGCCCGGGATGCAGTGAAAGAAGTAATAACAGCTCGCACGAGCAGAGTAGTGAGAAACCATATGCATATAAATCATCATTTCAGACTCGATAGATAAGTAAGTAGACAAATTAACGCTCGAGTATCCGAATAATAGTCACACTCAGGACTCTTGAAATATCATTACGAAATATGTCACATAACGTCTCAGGGATCATAAACATATATCAAGCCAATCCGAGCGCGCCTATGAAAGTTACGGGCATTATTCATTATAGAATTCTCTACGAACATATCATAGCAATCCGAGACCATATATGAAAGTTAGGGACATTATACATTACAGAACACGTTAGGAATAAGAACTCTTTATGCATCATTCATTATCCAAACATATAAAAGACTCGAGGGCAATAGCTCGACCATATTAAAAGTGCGAATATCAAAAAGTGAATAAGAATCGTAGACATGCTCGGATCTTATGAGTAGAGTTACCCCCGAAGCTCGTATCACATCATACTTACATCTAGGGCATGCCCAAAGAAAGAAAGGTTAGGCTTTACATACCTCGTCCGCTTCCTAAGCTAATCCGAACTTAAGTCTCGGGCTTCCCAAGATCTACAACAACGTCGTTATATGCCAAACATTAGCTATAGATACTTAGGGATTCAATCCCAAGTTAACACTTCATTTACAGAAATTCGGGCAGCATTTCCCCTATAAACTCAACAACCCCGAGAATTCAACTCGGCCAAATCATCAACAACAATACCAACAATCATATTAACAACATCAACAATCAATTCAAAACGCATTCTAACATTAGTAACTCTTTTCTACATGATTTGACGACATTCCATTTACATTCAATCCAACTACATACATTCAAGCCAGCATCAACGCTCACACGTTCAAGTACTAATCCGAAACCATTCAAACAAGATTCAAGAACACTTCAAACAATCTGCACAATATTCAAAACAACCCAACCAATATACTACTTCACCCGAAACCTCCCAATTCCAATAGGAACAACAACAACACATTCTTTCTTTCAAATTCATGAACTATACCAATAATCCACACGTTAACAACATTATTCACACAAAATCAAGGAATAGCATTAACATCACATTAGCTTCTAAAATAGCCCACAACGATTACAACTTCAATTTGAACCATCAAACCTTCATTTACATCATAGAATCCACAACAACAATAACCAAAATATCAATTAAAATCAATTCACCATACTTTCAAAAATCAGCCCCTACACGGCTCAACTTCATCATACATGATTTCATGATTTTCATCCATTTCTACACACTACAACACGCACAACCATCCATAATACATGAAAGAGGAGATTAAACCTTACCTTTTCCACTTCACTTCTCAACTTGGCTAGGGTTTGTAACTTGCAAAAATGAATGCTTGCTTGCTCCAATAACCACTCCACATTATAGAGGACCTTCCAATTGGTTGAAATGCTAGAAGAAAATATTATTATTTTTTTGATCAATATTTAGGGACCATATTCGGCCGACCCTTGGCGAATGCTTCTCCATTTTTCTCCAAGCTTCTTGAGTTGAAAATGATGAATAATTCTCTTGCTTTGTCATGAACCATATATATATATATATATGGCCCTTACAAATATAAGGTGAACACATGTAAATCTCATAGTTTGAACTAATCAAATTTGGCCAACCCAAGGAGGGGGGGGCCCACACCACACGGCCACCTAAGGTTTCTTCATGAAGAAATTAACTTTCCATAATTCACTTTTAACTCCTAATTTTTCTTAATATTCCATACCAATAAAAGCATAAGCAACTTATGCCTTAAAACAAAATCGGAGGTCAAAAGTCTCTACCTCGTATCCCAGAATAGCCTTGTCCTTAACTTATCATGGTTAGCTCGGATTGTCCCAATATACAAAAATACGAGATATAACATCCTTCCCCCCTTTAGAACATTCGTCCTCGAATGTTAAACTAGTCTTACGGGGTCTTACGAGCACTTCGGGGGGGGGGGGGGGGGTAGTTCCTTTTGTAGCTATCACATACAGTTTATTCATCAGTCCACATAACCAATTTAGGAATTCGGATCACCTGTAGGCATAGGGAACAAGTAGGGATACTTATTCTTCATCTCCTCTTCAGCTTTCCAGGTCATCTCCTCCCTGTTATTGTTCCGCTACAATACTTTAACGGAAGCCACATCTTTAGTACGCAACCTTCTCACCTTACGAACAATGTAATAAGGTCCAATATATCTCGAGTTAACTTCTCCTTCTTGTCGAATCTCATTACACCTTTCATGGGTGATATTTTCAAGCATACCCACTCGCCAATCTGGAATTCTAAGTGTCGACGCCGATTGTCGTCGTATGATTTCTGTCGTCTCTGAGCTGCTAATAGCCGTCCCCTGCTCTAACTATCATCAGCTGGTATAATTCTGAAAGAATTGGCATATACATTCGCCCTCTTTTAGTAACCAGCTAATTCTGATCATCTTGCTTAAATCGTCGCATAATCCCCTTTTACTCAACTTGTAACATCTTAGGCACATTATCCTGTGTCATTTCTTCATCTTTAATGTCACGACCCAACCCCGTAGGCCGCGACTAGTGCCCGAGCTGGACACTAACATACATACCTGTTAGCTATAATCAGTCCACAACTAGCATGATAAGAAACTTATATATAAAGGGCAAGATGTCGTCTCAAACTGTTGCATGTGTATATATACCATAACAATCTGTCTCCCGTGGAGTCACAGCTACCAACAGATAACATCGTACATAAGCCGGCAAGGCTATCACAACATGTGGGTACACCTTAACTAAACATGAACGCAAGCCGACAAGGCTGCCACTACATACAACATACTAGAATATGTATATACGCAAGCCGACAAGGCTGCCACTACGAATGGGAACGTCCCAAAACATATATCATACAGACAGAACTGAACAACAACTATATACAAACCCACACATATGTCTACAGACCTCTAAGAGTAACAACAGTATCATATGACAGGACAGGGCCCCGTCGTACCCCTGGATAGACACATATATACAACAAAGGATCTGTACCAAAAGAATCTAGGCTCCAGAACAAGGGAGCACTCCAAGATAGCTGAATCAAGATCCTAAGCTGACGGATCACCAAATCGAGTGTCTGTACCTGCGGGCATGAAACGCAGCCCCCCGAGGAAAGGGGGGTCGGTACGGAATATGTACGAGTATATAAAGCATAAAGTATAGTAAACAGGATCATACTGAAATGAGGGATATAGAGAAGCTAACACAATAACCAGAAAAACCACAAAGCTTGCCTTTGAAACGTAACTCATATGTAACCATTTCATATCCAACTCATTATAGGACTTAGTAACATAATTAGATAATCATCCTGAACATATGCATATATAACGTGTCCCGGCCCTCTAGTGAGGGACTCGGTAAGTAAAATCATCATATACATGTACATATAACGTGGCCCGGTGTCACACCCCGATCTCACTAGGGTGTGATGGGCACCCGACCCCGTAACCGAAGCCGAGCGAACCCACTGACTCTTTCTACGTACTAAATTTTTTTTCTTTTATTCCTCTAAGTCAAATACACATGACAAAGCTCACTAAAAATATTCTTTCTGTTGCTTTCCGAGCAGTTCGAATTTGTAACTGCATAACACTTATATCATAATACAAACCGACACATCGGCCTACGAAGCCACCGACGATCGACTTCGAAACCCACGACTCGTCTCGCAAAGTCTCTAACCGTAATCGGAACTCCCGGCACGTGTACTCGACTCGGCTACACTCCGTGCCAAATGGAGCTTGCCAACTTCGCCGGAACATCTTCTATATTAACTTCGATCCGTTCGGGTGTACTGCGTGGCATGAACGCAGCCCCGAAGAAGAGGGGTCGGTACGAGTAATGTACCGAGTATGCAAGACATGAACAAGAATAACATAGTAAGAGTTGTAGAGCATATCACGTGTAAAACGGTAACTCCGTGCGAGTAATAACTATATGGAAACATAGACAGTATCATAGGATAAAGGGGTAACCTGTACATGTGAGTGCCACTCAGGGCGGAGGCCATGCATGCCTAGCTTTTTCCTTTTTCTGAACACGGTGTTTTTATTCTTTTGTGCATAGAAAACAGATACTTTTCGAAAAACGGTACTTTTTACTCACAGTCACAGACGCCGAGTTCATCGGCTCTCCCACCCCCTCCCCAACAGTGTCCCAAATGTACCACATTATATATATATATATATATATCACATAACAGACGCCGCGTACGGCTCTCCCATATCCCGCGTCCGGGCATCCCGCGTCCGGGATGATAAGCCACCAATCGTGGACACGGTTGCCCTCCCCATTCCCCACATATACAATGTACACATACACATTCATTAATATCGAGTATTATATACATTATCATATAAACGAAGATGCATGAGAGCCCAACGAAGGTCATGTGTCTATCGGAGTGACGTAAGGTCGGTGACCTCCGATTACATTATGGATTAACCGGAATCGCTTTGTCTCACCTTGAAGGAACGAGTATTTTAAGGCGAGACTATCAACGAAGGACACTATGAAGAGAACATAGAGCGTGTCATAGCATGTCATAGTGAAACATAGTCATAGATATGTTCATGGTAGGTACATGTTCTTAACATATGCGTCGTAGTCACTTTCTCATATCTGGCATCTCTATTGCCATCATAGGAACATCCTTGTTAGCATAGTTACGTAAAGCACACTTACCTTTCGATGACGGAATAAGAATCAAAAGTTTCCATTGGATTCTACTTTATAATAAATCAACAGAACAACAAAGAAAATCCGGGCACAAGGGGCCCACCTCGGGTCAAATGAGGCGGCGTATCGAGTTTACGTATATTACAATTTATGATGTCACTTGTAAGGATCTTAGGGTAATCGGGTCCTATTTGTACAAGTTCTAGATGTTTAGGAAGTTCTTCCAAATTTTTGCGCAATTTCTAGTTCAATTCTACTGAATGAATAGTAACTAATTTCAACCTCGGATTTCTAGGAAAGGAATTGTCCCCGAGGCCCGTGTTCAAGCCTACTACATCTAGGACATGCCAAAGAAGGAAAGTGAAGTCTTACATACCTCTTTCCGCTCCTTATGCTGTTCCAATTTCAAGCTCCAAATTCGTCAAAATCTACAATTTGGTCATGTTTACCAAAACTTGATTAGTGCATTTAGAACTGGATCCTTCAAATGACACTTGGCTACCGAAATTTCGGCAGATTTCCCCTAAATATACCATGCCACCAAGTTTAACTTGGCCGATTTCAATCAACAACAGTCCGGGAATTCAACCCGGCCAAACTATCAACAATACCAACAATTCTGATCAACAACATTAACATTCCATTCAACATACATTCCAACATTAGTAACTCTTTTTACATAATCCAACGACGTTTCCTTTCTTCCATATTCATGAAACATAACCACCACACATTTACAATATTATTCATGCAATTATAAGGAACCACACCAAAGTCACACTAACTCCTTCCATAATCCACAAACAAACACAACTTTATTTTTAACCCCATAAGTTCTCATTTTTCATCATGAAATCCACAACACAACAATTAAATTACTAAATAAAAATTAACTCATCACCTCCACACAACACTATGCCATTCGGCCACCACACCACACACATAGCTACAACTTTAACATGCATGATCTCATGTTCCTCATCCATTTTACATTATAGAATTCACAACCCAACCATCAAACTAGTAAATAAAATCATTTCATCTTTTCTACATAACAACACATCCTTCGGCCAACACAACACATAACACTTCCATACTTTTCATTCATTTCTATACATCACAACATGCATAACCATCCATAATACATATAAGAAGATTGGATTCTTACCTTTTTCCTTCAACTTCTTCACTTGGCTAGAATGCGGAAACGACGAAACGGATGGCCTATCTCCCGAAACAATTATACCACGTTGTAGAGGACCTTCCATTTAGTAGGAAAACTAGGAGAAAATAATTTTTCTCCTTCACTCTTCCTAGGCCATGTTTGGCCGAACCCCTTCTCTTCTTCTTTCTTTTTTTTTGTTTTGCTTGCTCTTTCTTTCTCTTCCACTCTCTTCAATTAAAAGATGACCACATATATTTATATATATATATTTCACCACCCTTTCCATATTTACATCTTAGTCCCTCAAGTATGGACTCATGTTCTTTTTTTTTCTTCCTCTAGAATTTTCTTCTTTTTTCTTGACTTTTCTTTTCTTTTCTTGAATTTTTCTTCAAATTTACCAAAAGATGACTTCCTATATATATACTTGTCTTCCACCCATTTTCCTTATTTTTAATTTGGCCCCTCAAGATAAGAACATGGCCACATAATCCCTCTCTAGAGAATTCTTGAATTTTCTTAAAATTAAAGGAAGACTAATGTCTTATTAAACAAGCCTTGGTCCACAACTTTCATACTTCACAATTAGCCCCCTTTAATTAAAAATAAGGGCATGTAGTGCACGGCCAACATGGCCCCCTTCATGAACTTTCTTGAACTTTGCAAAATTCCCATTTTACCCTTAGTCCTCCGCAATATTTTCCATGAACCCTTTTTCGAATTTTCCTTTTTACCCTTAACCTTTCTCATTATTTCCATACTACCACCGTCCGTAAATAATGCTCATAACCTACTAATTCATTAAGATAATTTTAGAACATAGTCTTGTCCTTAACTTCTCGTCATTAACTCGGGATATTCAAATGTACAAAACGCGAGGTGTAACACCCGGCCCTCTAGTGAGAGACTTGGTGAAATAAGTCATCATGTGCCCTCCTGGACGCCATCCCCATATCATCATATCGTCATATACATATACATATAACATGTTCCGGGCCTCTAGTGAGGGACTCGGTGAATGATATAATAAAGCTGTGCACGAGAACACGTCCTGGCCCGGGACTCAGTGAAAGATGTAATAATAAGCACGAACGGAGTAACATGTAACCATATACATATAAGACATCATTTGAGATTCATTAGACAAGTAAACTGGTTAACGCTCGAGTATTAAAATGATAGTCATGTTAAGTTTCTGCTAATGTCATTAGGAACTATATTAAGGAAAGCCTCAGGAGTCATAAGCATGTGTCAAGTCAATCCGAGTCAGTTTACAAAAGTTATGACATTATTCATTATAGGATCTTTTGGGAATAGGAACTTTTATACATCATTTACTTACTTAGTCATACAAAAGACTCGAGGGCAATAGCCCGATCATCATAAGGAATTCAATATCAAGAAGTGAATAGGAATCATAAAACATGCTCGGAATATGAATAGAGTTACCCCAAAGCTCATATTGTTTCATGCTTACATCTAGGACATGCCAAAAGAAAGAAAGGGTAAGCTTTACATACCTTTAGCGTTTACTCGCAATGCAACTCGTATACGCTGCCCAATAGTATCTCAACTTATATTAAAACGTTAAGAATTATGATTAACTTACGAAGAGGTTCAAACGCATCCTAATGTTAGTAACTCGCTCCTAAACAATTTGATGACATCTCCTTTACATTCAAATCAACTACGTACAATCAAGCCAACATCAATGGTCATGCGTTCAGGTGCTAACCCGAGACCATTTAAACAAGACTCGACAATGCTTTGGAAAACCCACATAACATCTCAAACAGCCCAACCAATACACCATACCACCCGAAATTCCAATTCAACGAGAACAACAACAACACATTCTTTTCTTTCAATTTCATGAACTACACCAACAACCACATGTTGACAACATCATTGACATAACTATAACAAACTATATTAACATCATATTAACTCCTACAACAGCCCACAACAATTACAACTTCAACCTAGAATCATTAAACCTTCATTTTCTCCATACAATTCATAACAACAACAATCAAATACCAAGCAAAATTAAGTCATCACTTTCTCCTAGAATTTCCCCTACACGGCTTGGACAGCCTTCCAACATCAACATACATAATTTTTATACACACCTACACATCACCACACGTTCAAATCATTCACAACACATTCAAGAGAAGATTGAACCTTACCTTATATACTTGATTTCTCAACTTGGTTCCAACTTGTGCCTTGAATTTATTCTTGTTTTTGTTGCTCTAAGCTCATCTCCACGTTATTATACACTTCCTACTGAGTTGAATTACTTGGAAAAATAATTTTTATGAATCAAGGTTGAAGGGTCATTCTCGGCCAGCGATGGCCGAGTGTCACACCCCGACCTTACTAGGGTGTGATGGGCACCCGACCCTCCTCAGAGTCGAGCGAACCCTTAAACGTTCGCGTTACTAAAACCTGTCATTTCAAAAATTTTGAAGAAACATGAAACTTTTCAAACAATAATCATTATCTGTAAATACATACTCCTTTAACATTTACAAATCATTCGCACTTCCCGACGCGCTATCCACAGGACACTGTCTGCAAAGTCTCTAACATATGCTAAAACCATGACACGAACACTTGACTCGGCAACACTCCGAACTGAGGTGAAGCTCGCCAATCCCGCGAGGACAACTTCTAGCAAGTCTTCTCTTCATCTGGGTGTACCTGCGTGGCATGAAACGCAGCCCCCCGAAGAAGGAGGGTCAGTACGGAATATGTACTGAGTATGTAAAGCGATTACAAATAACAACCACTGCTCAATTTAGAAGAAAAGAAATCACAATCAAGCTCATTACCTGCAGCCCTCGCTGGAGGAAAATATAAATGTATACATGGGGTCCTAGAACAATCCTTAAGTAAATAATACAAATAAACACACATTCCTTGAGCAAAGGATGCAACCTAACCCGTGTGTCGCCTCCGACATACCAATGAAAATAGTCCCTTCGGACGGCCGCTTCCGGCGCAATAATAATGATGGCCCCTTCGGGCATTGCCGCTTCCGGCATAATGATAATGATGATAATAATAACAATAATAATAATAATGTTATATCCCGTGTTTTGCACATTCGGGAAATTCGGACATAATTGTGATTTGTAAGAATAAGGCCATATCTTGATTTTATGTGGTGTGTATGTTGTCACTTATGGAAATATTGACATGAGAGCATTGGAGAATGACTAAGGGCAAGTTTGGAATTTTGGAAATTAGCTCCGGGAATTTTTAAAATAGGATCCATGACGAGTTGGGCCAAAAAAAAAAAATAAAGGAAATGAGGCCCAACATTGTGGGAGGTGGCCGGCCATAGGAAAAAAAAAACCCAAGCCCAAGTTATTAAATCATGTGATTAAATAAGGTGGCCACTACATGATTCTTCATAATTCCAAGAACCATCAAGAAAAAAAAAAGAAGAAGAACTTGGAGACACCACTAGCTAACCTATTCGGCCAAAGGGGAAAAAAAAGGAGAAAAATTTCCAAGCCTCCAACTTTGATCCAAAAATCCCTTCCTTCTCAAATTCTTAACAAGTTTAAAGCGCTCTTCGACATGGTATAAGTAGTTAAGCAAGAAAACTCCGTTTGCGGAAAGTGGAAATTTGAAGAAAAAGGTGAGATTTCTATCCTTTTATGTTATGGAAGAAGAGTATGTGTTGTAGTGATTAAAGTTGCATGAAAATTATGGAATTATGATGTGTGTGGTGTGCATGGCCGTGTAGTGCAAGTGTGTGTTGTGGCCGTGTAGTATGTTGTATGTAGAGAGACGGATGGAGTTCATTTAGTGTACTAATTGTGTTGTTGTGTTCTTGTGGAGTGAATGGTTTAAGTTGGCGTGAAAAATCCATTGTTAGGTTGTTGTAGGGATTATATGATTTTATTTTAGTTTTATGTTAACAAGAAAATGAAAGTGTGGAGGTGCAAATTATGATGGTTGTTGATGAAATTGGAAAATGGAAATATGCCATGAATATGCATGTTAGAGATTGAAAGATTTGAATGCATTATGGCTTTGTTGGAAAGTTGCATATGTGGTATATGTTGTGAATATTTTGTAGAAATGACATGAAGTGTTTCCAAATTGTATTTAAATGGTTGTGGATTAGTAAATAAACATGAGAATGTTGACATGAATTTGGAAAGGGGAAGACGGAATGAAAGCTATAATATAGTGGAAAGAAGATTCATTGTGTTATATTGTGATTTATAGTGTCTATTATCGTGTTATTGGTATTGTTGTGGATGTTGTTGTTGATATTATGGCCGGATTAATTTCCGGGGATGTTGAATTTATAGGGGAAATGCTTTCGAAATTTCGGTAGGCAACTATGGATTTAACTTAAATTCTTCAAAGCTTGTAACTCCCATTTGGTAATTGTGACCAATTGTAGATTTTGGTAGAAACGGGAGTGGAGCTCAGACGAGCGTGAGACGCGAACAAGGTATGTAAAGCCTACCTTTCCTTCTTTTGGCATGTCCTAGTCGTACTAGATGAAGATCGGAACCTCGGGAATAATTCGCCCTGGAAATTCGAGTTTGATTTTGCGTACTATTCATTCAGCGCAATTGAACTAAAATCCTCACCTTTGGTTGAAAGAATGCTTAAACCCTCGTAACGGTCGCCAACGTATCCGAATCGCTCCGGAATCTTTATGGATGGCTTTAGGGAGCCTAATCTTGGTAATCTATGTTCGCCGCCTCGACGTGACCCGAGGTGGGCCCCCAGTCCCGAGCCTCTTGTATTGCTCCATTCGACTTAATCTGGTACAACATTTACAGGACGGTTGTTGAACTACCTCATTATGTTCTATAATATACTTTGTTGTGTAATAACGTTACTAATACAATTATTGCTTGGTTTTCCAAAAAAAAAACGGCTTCGGAAACGCGTTTGTGGTCACTAATGATTTTTAAAGAACTAGCTTGTACAAAGAAACTTAAAATCTATTTTTTCTAAAACCACTCCGATGGGGGTGTGAGATTTTAATATTTAGACTTTTTCAAAACCACTCCGAAAGGGGTGCGAGATTTTACTATTTTACTTCACTTACTAATTATGTTAATATTATCATTACTATTATGCCCGAAGGGGTCCGTTTTATTACTACGCCGGAAGCGGCAATGCCCGAAGGGGCTATCGTTATTGTTATGCCGGAAGCGGCATGCCCGAAGGGGCCACTATTGATACCGAGCCGGAAGCGGCTGCCCGAAGGGGCTATCATAATTTTGCCGGAAGCGGCACGTGTGATGTATTGCATTATTTACTTAAAGCTTGTTTGGGACTCTGTGTATTTATTTATGTATTCCATAAGCGAAGGCAGTATTGGATTGATTGTGATTTCTTCCTTCCTAAATTGCGCGGTGGTTATTATCTATTTATTTTCGCTTTACATATTCAGTACATATTCCGTACTGACCCCCTTTCTTCGGGGGCTGCGTTTCATGCCCGCAGGTACAGGGACGCGACGTGGCGATCCAAACTAGGCAGGGGGACTCAGCTCTAGGAGTCGGACAACTCTATTTGTTCCGGAGGCTGTTCCTATTTTGGTATAATATTGTGTATATTCAGCAAGTTGTACTTTTAGACGTCTGCGAGCAGCGTGGGTGTCGTAGATACTGTTTGGTTCTGTCGGTCACTATGGTATTGTACAGAAGTGGCGGTAGCCTCTTCGGCCCGCCTTGTCCTGTACCATGTATATAGTTATGTATGTGTATGTATGATAGCACGTTTTAAGACGTTTTGAGTTATATATCGACTCTAGTATTTTATCTAGAATTTCAGAAAAAAAATCGTCGCCAGCAAAGGTTGAGTTCTCAGACGGGGTAAACCCGGACACTTGTCGTGGCCCTAGGTTGGGTCGTGACAAATAATAATAGTAATAATAATAATAATAATCCCCTTCGGGTGCGCCGGTCCAGCATACGTCTATCCTGGCCCCATCGGACATGCTGGCCCCGACGTAAAATGATGGCCCCTTCGGGCATGCCGGTCCGACATACGTCTATCCTGGCCCCATCGGACATGCCAGCCCCGGCATCCTAGCCCCTCGGGCATGCCACTCGTGACATACGGCTATCCTGGTCCCATCGGACATGCCACTCGTGACATACTACTAATCCTAGCCCCTTCGGGCATAATGATAATAATGATGAGATATCGCACCCCCTTCGGAGTGGTTTTGAAAAGTTTAAATAACAAAATCTCACACCCCCATCGGAGTGGTTTTGTACGCACCCCCTTCGGAGTGGTTTTAGAAAAGCCTTAGAAAATAATATATCACACCCCTTCGGAGTGGTTTTAAGAAAGCTTTAGAAAATAATATATCACACTCCCTTCGGAGTGGTTTTGGAAAGTTTTATAAAATGTCACACTCCCTTCGGAGTGGTTTTGGAAGTTTCAAGGCAGTTCGATTACATTCCTGCAAGTTACGGACGTTTGAGCATTTTTCCAACAAGATTTAAGGATTCTAGTTCAATCGCACTGAGTGAATAGTGCTCCATTTCAGAATCGGATTTCGATGAACAGAATAACCCCCGAGGCTCAAATTCAAGCCTAGTATACCTAGGACATGCCAAAAGAAGGAGAGGGATAGCTTCACATACCTTTCTCGCTTGCCAAGCTCATCAAAACTCCAATCCCGTTTCGCCAAAAATCTGCAAATGGTCATCTTTACCGCTTACTATTCATGCAAGTTGACATTTCAATCTTTGGTTTCTATTTGGCTACCGAAATTTCGGGCAAAGCACTTCCCCTATAAATACATCACCCCCGAGACTCCACTCGGCTCAAAACAATCAACACAACCCACAACAACATCACCAATCACAACCAAACACAATATAACACAAACTATACAAAATATACAACTTTCCGCCAAGATCATAATTTATCCAAATCATCTAATCTTTAACATACACATTCATCACATATTTCCATCTTCCAAATTCATCAACAACCATCCTAATTCACACCTTAACATCTCAATTTCCATAATGTCATAAAATCATAACAATACGGCATAAGTTCCTACATTCCATTTCAATACCAACCTAAACCATTTTATCTCCGTTTATATTATAAGGATCACAATATCACAATTAACGTACTAAACAAACTTAATTCATTTCCATCCTACCAATCATCATATCACACGGCCAAACATCAATATTTCCATATTCCATCAAATTCATCCATCTTTCATTTCCAATATAAATTCCATCATAAGCACAACTAAAATACAACATAAAACTCAACATAATTACACTACAACTTATTCGGCCACATGCATGCCTCCACACTCACCATGCAAACTTCCATATTTCTATCTTTTCTACTCATTTACATATTCCACAACACAAACCAACCTTCATAACATAAATAAATGGGATGAAACCTTACCTTTTTCTTCAAACTTCTTCACTTCTTTAAGTGTTGAATTGAGGAAACCAATGCTTATTCTTCCAAACCAATTGCACCACGTCGTAGAGGGACCTTACTTTAGTAGGAAAACCGCAAGAAATAAATTTTTGGAGAAAGAATTTGAGGGGCAAAATTTCTTAGGACTTGGCCGAATGGCCAAGTCTTCACTCTTCTTGTTTCTTTTGTTTTCTCCTTCTTTTCTTTTCTCTTGTTTTAATTCCCTTCTCTCCTATATATAAGTATATCTTCCAAGCATGTGAGGGGCACATGCCCCTCTCTAGAATTTTCTTGAAATTTGATTAAAAAGATGACTTATTAGTCATCATTTCTCATCCATTTTCCATTCTTTTCTTTTTTCCTTTTTTTTTTTTGTCACATGGCCAATATGGCCTTTTTGGAGCTTTCAAGAAACTCGTGTGAATTTACCGTTTTACCCTTCGACTTTTCTCAATATTACCATTTTGCCCCTAACCTTCCGCATTATTTCCATTGACCACTTTACGAATTCCCCCTTTTTACCCTTAACCTTCCTCGATAATTCCGCACTAATGTTTCCATAATCGACATATTCATACTAACAAGATCCAAATATGGCCTTATTTCTTACAAATCACACTTATGTCCAAATTTCCCGAACGTGCAAAAACACGGGATGTAACACCGAGAGTGTCTCTCTCTATCTCTTAGGGTTCTTGGTTTGGAGAAGATGAAATGAATTCTATATTGGATGTATGATTCATCATCTATGTATATATATGAAGTCCAAGAGCTGGATATGTGTCCCACTCAAAACGTGGGCCAATTATACTTGGCCACGTCACGGGTGGGGCCCACATGGCCACTATATACTTGGCCACATCACGGGTGGGTCCCGCACGGCCACTATGGCCAATTAATGATGTGATTAAGCTTAATCCCACTTTAATAATCTAATCTTGGTTAATTAATCCCTAATCTCCAATAATATTTCTATACCAAATAAAATTTATAAGCAACTTGTGATTAAAATAAAATCGGAGATTAAAAATCTCTACCCCGTATTTCAGAATAGTCTTGTCCTTAACTTGTCGCGATTAGCTTTAGAATGTCCCAATGTTTAAAAATACAGGATATAACATCTTTCCCTCCCTTTAGAACATTCGTCCTCGAATGTTAAATTAGTCTTACAGGGTCTTATAAGCACTTCGGGGGAAACTCTTCTATAGCCATCATATACAGTTCACTTAACATTCAACATAGCCATTTTAAGGGTTTAGGTTACCTGTAGGTGTAGGAAACAAGTGAGGATATTTCTTCTTCATCTCTTTTTCAGCTTCCCAACTCATCTCCTCTCTGTTATTGTTTCGCCACAGTACCTTGATGGAGGCCACGTCTTTAGTACGCAACCTTCTCACCTGACGGTCCAGTATGGCTACAGGGTTCTCTTCATACGATAACTTCTCTGTCACTTGGATATCATCCACGGGAAATACCCTGGAAGGGTCACCAATGCATTTGTGAAGCATAGACACATGGAATACCGAGTGTACTGCTTCCAGATCAGACGGTAGGTCTAATTCATAGGCAACCTTGCCTACCCTACGGACAATCTGATAAGGCCCAACATACCTCGGGCTAAGCTTCCCCTTCTTACCAAATCTTATCACACCTTTCATGGGCGATACCTTCAAGAATACCTAATCGCCAACCTGGAACTCCAAGTGTCGACGTCGATTATCTGCATATGATTTCTGTCGACTCTGGGCTGCTAATAATCTTCCCTGAATAAGCTTTACTTTATCAACTGCTTGCTGAATCATATCTGGGCCAATTAGCTTAGTTTCACCGACATCGAACCAGCCAATAGGTGACCTGCACTTTCTGTCATATAGAGCCTCATACGGTGCCATCTGGATGCTGGAATGGTAGCTGTTATTATAAGCGAACTGAATAAGTGGTAAATGGTCATCCCAGCTACCTCTGAATTCAATAACACAGGCCCGCAACATATCTTCTAGTGTCTGAATGGTACGCTCCGCCTGTCCATCAGTCTGAGGGTGGAATGATGTACTAAAACTTACCTGCGTCCCCAATCCTTCCTGGAATGATCTCCAGAAGTTAGCCGTAAATTGAGCACCTCTGTCTGATATAATAGATGTGGGAACTCTGTGAAGTCTTACTATCTCCTTAATATATAATTTTGCATAATCCTCAGCTGAATAAGTAGTCCTGACTAGAAGGAAATGGGCTGATTTTGTCAGCCTATCCACAATAACCCATATGGAATCATACTTCCGTGAAGTGCGCGGAAAACCCGTAATGAAGTCCATATTAATTACTTCCCACTTCCAAGTCGGAATTTCCATCTCCTGTAATAACCCACCAGGCTTCTGATGTTCAATCTTAACCTGTTGGCAATTCGGGCACTGAGCAACGAACTCTGCTATGTCCTTCTTCATACCATCCCACCAATACAAGCATCTGAGGTCATGGTACTTTTTTGTTGACCCCGGATGGACAGACTAACGGGCATAATGTGCCTCGCCCATAACTTGTCGCCGTAGCCCTGTGTCACACCCTTAATCCGATAGGGTGTGATGGGCACCCGACCCTTACCTAGGGCCGAGCAAACCCGCTGACTCTCGTGACATCCCTACTTATACTGGGCTGGGCCCTTAAGTCATACAATGAAAACATAACGAAAACTTTACAAAACATGCTTTTAATCTTCCTGAACTCAAATAAAATCTGTAACCATAAGAAAACTGTAACATAATGCATAACGATACACTGTCTTATGGAGCCGCTTACACAACCGACATGTACTATGCACAACCCTGTCTGCAAAGCCTCTAATATAGAACAAACTGTCGTAACATAATACTCTGACTCGGCAGCACTCCGGAAGAAGTGGAGCTCGCCAATCCAGCTGGAACATCTTCTACTAATGTCTTCAGCTCACCTGGGTGTACCTGCGCGGCATGAAACGCAGCCCCTGAAGAAAGGGGGTCAGTACGGGATATGTACTGAGTATGTAAAGCATGAAATACAGTAAACCGGATTATACTGAATAAGGAGTACAGAAAAACATAAGACTTGCCTTTGAAACATAAATCATGCGTGTCAACATCATGTCAAATTCATTAGAGAACTGAGAAATATACTTAGAAAATCATCTTGTACACATGTATAGATATAACGTGCCCCGGCCCTCTAGTGAGGGACGCGGTAAGTAAAATCATCAGATGCATATACATATAACGTGCCCCGGCCCTCTAGTGAGGGATGCGGTGAATGAAGTCATCATATACCATCCTGGCCACCTCCCCCATATCATCATATCATCATATATATATATAACGTACCCCGGCCCTCTAGTGAGGGACGCGGTGAATAATGCAGTGGAGTTGCACGAATACATGCCCTGGCCCGGGACGCAGTGAAGGACATATTGAGCTTTGCACGAGCAGAGTAGTGAGAAACCATATGCACATAAATCACCATAACAGACTCAATGGATACATAAGTAGTCGACGCTCGAGAGTTATAACAGAAATCATGTTAAGTTCTTTCAAAACAAGTCGTTAGGAACTATACAACGGAAAATCTCGGGGACCACGGATATGCATCAACCAATCCGGGCCCGGACATGAAAGTTAAAATCATTATACGTTACAAAACTTTCTACGAACGTTTCAAAGCAATCCGGTTCTATCTATGAAAGTTACGGACATTTTTAGACATAGGATCTTTTAGAAACAAAACCGTTTATACAAAGATTCTAAATCCAACCATATCAAAGACATAAAGTCCATAGCATGACCATATTAAGGGTACTAACATCAATAAGCAATATGAATCATAACATGCTCGGAACTTAGGAGTGGAGTCACCTCGAAGCTCGTGTCATAGCCTAATCACAACTAGGACATGCCAAAAGAAAGAAAGGTGAGCTTCACATACCTTGTCCGCTTCCTAAGCTAATCCAAACTTAAGTCTCGGCTTATCGAGATCTACAATAACGACATTAAGTACCAAACATTAGCCATCAGCACTCAAGAATTCCATTCCAAACTATCGCTTTATTTACAGAAATTCGGGCAGCATTTCCCCTGTAAACTCAACATCCCCGAGAATTCAACTCGGCCAAATATTCAACAACAATACCAACAACCATATAAATAACATCAATAATGAACTCAAAACGCATTCCAACATTAATAACTCCTTTCTACATAATTCGACGACATTCATTCATATTCAATTCAACTTCATATGTTCAAACCAACATCGACGATCACATGTTCAAGTGCTAATCCGAAACCATTCAAACAAAATTCAAGAACACTTTAAACAATCCACAAAACATTCAAAACAATCCAATCAATATTCTACTTCACCCGAAACTTTCCAAACTTGGCAAGAGCAACTCAATACATCCTTATCTTCCAAATTCATACGTTTCACCAATACTCCACACGTCCACAACATTATTTCCAAAAATTCAAGAAACTATATTAGAATCACTGTAGGTTCTAAATCAGCCCACAAACAATTGCAACTCCCACTTGGGTCATTAAACCTTCATTCTCATCATAAAATACATAACAACAACAACCAAAATACTAATTAACATTAATTCGTCATTCCTACACCATATGGCATATACACGGCCACACACACAACACCATATTTTCATGAACTTCATTCATTTCTACATGTCACAACATGCACAAACACCTATAAAACATGTAAAGAAGATTAAACCTCACCTTTTTCCATCCATATTCTCCACTCGACTAAAGTTGGTAAATCACAACAACGAACGATTTGCTTGCTTCAACAACTACTCCACGTTAACGAGGGCCTTTCAATTAGTAGAAAAGCTAGGAGAAAAGAATTTTTCATGATCAATAATGTGGAGGCAGTTTCGGCCAGCCCATGGCCGAATGCCTTTCTCCTTCTTTCTCCATATTTCTTGAACTTTCTTTAGGTGGGAAATGATGAAGATGATTAAGTTAGCCATCTTATACATACATATATAATTAATACATGTGGCCTAGGTCCCACACCTCACATGCACGGCCACATGGCCAATTTTTTCATGAATTTAAGTTTCCAAACTTCACTTTTGGCCCCAAATTTTCATGAAATGTCTAACTTTCCCTAATTCACTTTTAACCCCAAATTCCCTAATATTCCATACCAATAAAATCATAGGCGACTTATGCCTTAAAACGAAGTCGGAAAATAGCCTTGTTCTCAACTTTTCACACTTAGCTCGGAATATCCCGACGTACAAAGTACGGGATATAACATCCTTCCCCCCTTTAGAACATTCGTCTTTGAATGTTCAACTAATATCATAAGGTCTTATAAGGATCTCGGGGGTTTCCTTTATTACCATAACATGCAGTCTCTTCAACTGATTGTATCTCTTCTTCATTTTCTCTTCAGCTTCTCAAGTCATCTCCTTCCTGCTATTACGTTGCTACAATATCTTAACCAATGTTACGTCTTTAGTACGCAGCATTCTTACCTTGCGAACATGTATTAAGGTCCAATATATCTTGGATTGGACTTCTCCTTCTTGTCGAATCTCATCATACCTTTCATGAGTGATATCTTCAAGCATACTTACTCGCCAATCCGGAATTCTAAGTGTCGACGCCGATTACCGTCATATGATTTCTGTCATCTCTGAGCCACTAACGGCCGCCCCCTGCTTTAACTATCATCAATTGATATCAATCTGAAAGAATCTGACACATAAATTCCCTTTACTCAACTTGTAACCTTCTAGGCACCTTGCCTCGTGTCATTTCTTTATCTTTAATTCCGACTTTCCTGTTGTCCCTTTGCTCAGATTTTTGCTCTCAACTTTCCTATCACACGTGATATTGCAATCTTGATGCGAATATACAAATGTGCTCAAATTAGCCCAGAAATACCTTAGCATGACTTTGCTAATCCTTATGTTTTACTTGTCTTCGCCTCTCTCACTTTACAGCCGGTATCAGATAGGTCTTTGGTTCAACCATAGCCATGTCTTGTTGTCCTCACTACCAATTCTATCTCGGTAATTGGCTTAAGCCATCTTTACATCTTTCCTTAATGCATCCGGAACCTCGTAGCCATATTGTCTTTACTGAATCCAAACTTTTCTCATTACATATTCACTTAGTCTCATCCCTAGCATATAGATGTTCATAGGTAACATAAGCACCCTTATACGACTTGTATAAAGTATATTCCATCTTAGCTGTGGCCTTTTCTTCTCCTAGTTCACTCTACTCTACACATTCCTTTCGTCCTAACATTCGATTGTAGCCTATCCGGTCACCCTCTTCTCCCTTCCTTTACTCACTCCTTTGATGCTCTCACTCCCTACTATAGGAGGTTTTCCATTATTATTATCTTTTTCTCCCTTTACGGCTCATAGTCACAGTATTATTAGCGAACAACCTTATTGCCCACGTCTTAGCCTTTAATCCAGCACAGCAGTGTTATTCTTCACAATGTCTCTGTAAGTTGCTCGTTATCATTCACTTGTCGTACTCTCTCCCTTTTTAAGCATTCGCTCTCCAATGTCGTGTCATTTGAGATCTCCAAAATTAATTCTCAAAGACTATCTCAATCACCATTCTCGCTTCTACCCCTTTAGCTGGCTTTTAGATCTTACTAACTTGTCTCCGCAAGGAGTCTTACCTGGTGCCCAGGCATCCGTATCGAATATATTGTAATGTTGATTGTCTCCATCGTACACTTGCATCTCTCGCATCCGCTTCCCCCCTTTAGGGGTGTACTTATACCATTATCCCATTATACTCGTCCTACGTCCGTATTTCCACTCTCAATTAGGCGGCCCTTTCATTCCGACATTTTAATCCCTTTGTCATTCATCTGCTCACTTTCTTTCTTTTCCAAATATCATCGTATTAGAACTTCCCAAGCCTAACCTATAGCCAAAACAGCATCAGCTTGCCTTCAAAATGGAGCTCTTTACCAACAGGCCAACGCATGCCTTTTATTTTTCTTCTTACTTGAACTTCGTTACCTTGTCCAATTAATGCCTTCCATTTATCGCCACGTTAGTTGCCGGAATACACGTATCCGCTGATAAAGCTGTGTACGGGGTATCACATGCACACCTGTATATGTATATATATATATATATATATATATATATATGTATATGTATATATATATATATATATATACATAGTTACTATCACCTCGTTCACAAAATATTCCCAAACACTACTCAAACTCACCCTAATTCTCGAGCTGTGATGCACCTTCTTTCTCTTTACCAGTCTAATCCGCCTCGTTTTACGCGATCTCTTAGGGTTTCTGCCCACACCGCAGACTCTAATTTTTCCTTAGATTACTCTAGCTTCTCATTTACTTCTTGCGTCTGAATTTGTAGAACTTTCGGAAAACTTCCCAGGGGGTCACCCATCCTAAAATTGCTCTCGCTCCAAAGACGCTTAACCTCGGAACTCCGATGAAATACGATGCTTTAATGTTGATATAATCGCGTCCACTTTATCGCATGACCTCCGTCACGTAATCTGGGGTAAATTGAAGCCTTTACAGATTTCAACACGCTCTCATAACACAATTACTATTTTAGCCCTCCTTTGGTCCTCAGTATTCGCTTTTCACCTGTGGATATGATTACTTTTCGTCCTAAACTTCCGGGTCCCTGATGGCGATGAACTCACTTTGATCGTTATTACTTATAGATGCTTGGTTACCGGCCTTTGGATTTCTGTTCTCATTTTACCTCGTTCCTCACCCTTTCTATAACCGAGTCTTTCACAGTCCCGTCACTTATAGTACTCGTATCCTTGACTACACATGTCATGGCCTATTACTACACTATCGTCTCGCTCTCTCCTTACTTCCTTCTTCCAATTACCCTTTCTTTCTTTGCACTCGCTTTCATTTCCGTTATTATATAACCCTTATTCCAAACTTTCCTTATAGAACTGATAAGCCTTCCTTATTCGTTCTATAACTCGCTTTTCCATTTCATACTTGCCTTCGTATTCTAGCCACCTAGATCACATCATAGCTTTAGCCACTTTCTTATTAGGCTTCACTTATTTTCATAACAATCCTCATTATATTCGCATTATATCTTATTCGTAATCAATCCTGTAATGTAACACTTCTTAACCCTTAACATCTCACGAGTTGTCTTATCAATACATCCCTACCCGTCACATTTCTTTTCCTTTGTATTCTTGTCTTAATCATACTATTACTTCTTTTAACCGTAAGCTCGTCATAATTCATCCCTGCTCATCCATTCAGCCAATACTTTAAATAAATCTCTATCAAGGTTTTCCAGCCTTTTCTAAATCGTCTCTTAGTATCACGAGCCCTTTCCAATTTCTTTTATCATGTCGATATCGACCAACTAATTATTCTTACCCTCAATTAAATAATTAACTTCTTTCTCGATGTCAGCCGTACTCGCAACTTAACCAGATCTTATCATTACTATTTGCACGACCTTCCAAGACATATTACAAACCTTTATCTCATTCTTTCTTTATTTCTAAGAAAATTTCGGCGGAGTTTCCTCTATATTTCTTACTATCTCAAAACCTGCACGCAGGAAATACCAACAGTGCCTCACGGGGCCAAAACATATATGTATACATATCATATCATATCGCAGCCACACAGGGCCTCCAATACCAACAACAAAGACGAAAATAATGAACACACTTTGTATGCCCAACTCAATCTGCACCCGTTATACTTTCTTATTTACCTTCCCTTTTTACCTTCAACTTGTATTTCGACCGTACTTCATTACCTCATTCAACATATATCTTTCATACCTTTGCTTACCTGCGTGCTGTGTAACTTCCAATATCGCTCGTCACTTTCTTCTGTCGATGTCATTCTTCTACTGCAATAAAAAGTCAGGGTAAGGGATCTCATTTCCTATGACTTGGCTCTATGAAACGATCTAAGAGGCGAAAGAAGAGTAACCACCCTAAATGCCCCGTAGCCTCCTGTTTATAAATGTGGCGCGCTTCATACCATAAACAGGACTCTACTGGACACGACTTTGCAGACAACCCCTAGGACGAACCGCTCTGATACCAATTTGTCACACCCTTAATCCGATAGGGTGTGATGGGCACCCGACCCTTACCTAGGGCCGAGCGAACCCGCTGACTCTCGTGACATCCCTACTCATACTGGGCTGGGCCCTTAAGTCGTACAATGAAAACATAACGAAAACTTTACAAAACATGCTTTTAATCTTCCTGAACTCAAATAAAATCTGTAACCATAAGTAAACTGTAACATAATGCATAACGATACACCGGCTTATGGAGCCTCTTACACAACCGACATGTACTATGCACAACCCTGTCTGCAAAGCCTCTAACATAGAACAAACTGTCGTAACATAATACTCTGACTCGACAACACTCCGGAAGAAGTGGAGCTCGCCAATCCAGCTGGAACATCTTCTACTAATGTCTTCAGCTCACCTGGGCGTACCTGCGCGGCATGAAACGCAGCCCTCGAAGAAAGGGGGTCAGTACGGGATATGTACTGAGTATGTAAAGAATGAAATACAGTAAACCGGATCATACTGAATAAGGAGTACAAAAAAACATAAGACTTGCCTTTGAAACATAAATCATTCGTGTCAACATCATGTCAAATTCATTATAGAACTGAGAAATATACTTAGAAAATCATCTTGTACACATGTATAGATATAACGTGCCCCGGCCCTCTAGTGAGGGATGCGGTAAGTAAAATCATCAGATGCATATACATATAACGTGCCCCGGCCCTCTAGTGAGGGACGCGGTGAATGAAGTCATCATATGCCATCCTGGCCACCTCCCCCATATCATCATATCATCATATATATATATAACGTGCCCCGACCCTCTAGTGAGGGATGCGGTGAATAATGCAGTGGAGTTGCACGAATACATGTCCTGGCCCGGGACGCAGTGAAGGACATATTGAGCTTTGCACGAGCAGAGTAGTGAGAAACCATATGCACATAAATCACCATAACAGACTCAATGGATACATAAGTAGTCGACGCTCAAGAGTTATAACAGAAATCATGTTAAGTTCTTTCAAAACAAGTCGTTAGGAACTATACAACGGAAAATCTCGGGGACCACGGATATGCATCAACCAACCTGTAGTGAAAACAAAGATCAGCTTGCCTTGTAACATCTGTGCCCTTTACTTTTTTTTTCACTTGAACTTCGTTACCCTGTCCAATTAATGTCTTCCATATACCGCCACATCGATTGCCGGAATACACATATCCACTGATATAGCCATGTACGGGATATCATGTGCATGCCTATATATATATAAATACTACTATCTTACTTACAAAATGTTTCCAAACGCTATTCAACTTACCCTGCTTCTAGAGCTGTGATGCACCTTCTTTCTCTTCACTGGTTCGGTTTGCCTCGTCCTATGTGACCCCTTAAGGTTTCCGCACACTCTAACTTCCCTTAGGCTACTCTAGCTGCTCATTTGCTTCTTATGTCTGAATTTATAAAACTTTCAGAACATTTCCTAGGGGGGTCACCCATCCTAATATTTCTCTCGCCCCAGCACGCTTAACCTTGGAACTCTGATAAAATACGATGATTTAATACTAGTATGATAGCGTCCACCTCACCGCATGACCTTCATCACATGATCTGGAGTAAGTTGAAGTCTTAACAGATTTCGAAACATTCTCATAGCACATCTCCCTTCGAATTAGAAAGGGTCTCTTACTCTTCTGACTCCACAATTACTATTTTTGCCTTTTTTCAATCCTCAATACTCACTTTTCACCTATGGATATGACTACTTTTCGTCCTAGACCTCCAGATTCCCAATGGCGAGGAACACACCTTAATCGCCATCACTTATAAATACTTGGTTATCGACCTTTGGATTTCTGCACTCATTCTACTTCGTTCATCATCTTTTCCATAACCGAGTCTTTCACAGTCCCGTCACTTATAGTACTCGTATCCTTGGCTACACATGTCATGGTCTATTACTACACCGTTATCTCGCTTTCTTCTTATTTCCTTCTTCCAATTACCCTTTATTTTTTTATACTCGCTATCATTTTCGTTATTATATAGCCCTTATACAAACTTTCCCTACAGAACTTGATAAGCCTTCCTTATTCGTTCTATAGCTCGCTTTTCCGTTTCACACTTGCCTTTATACTCTAGCTACTTAGATCACATCATAGCTTTGGCCACCTTCTCACTCGGCTTTACTTACTTTCATAACAATCTCCATTATATTCACATTATATCTTATTCGTAATCAATCCTATAATATAACACTTCTTAACCCTTTATCCTTTCTGGTCCACTTTATCCTTAATATCTCACAAGCTGTCTTATCAATACATTTATATCCATCACAATTCTTTTCCCCTGTACTCTTGTCTTAATCATACTATTACTTCTTTTAACTATAAGTTCGCCATAATTCATCCCTGCTTATCATTTCAGTCAGTACCTTAAATAACACTCCGTCAAGATTTACCAGCCCTTTTCAAAATCATTGTCACACCCTAATTTTCGATAGGGCGTGATGGGCACCCGACCCTTACCTAGGGCCGAGCGAACCCGGTGACTTTCGTAATACACATAATCATACTGGGCCCGCAAAACGTGTCAACATGCAGAAGGAAAATTTTCAAAGAACATCATACTTTTCGTCTTTTTCAGGTCAAATAAATTTTGTAGTCATAACGGATCTGTAACATAATGCGTACTGATATATCGGCTTACGTAGCCGATTACAAAACTGACATATCACACACACGACACTGTCTGCAAAGTCTCTACCAAAATCTCAGATACCATACAAAAGCACTCAGACTCGGCAGCACTCCGGAGGAAATGGAGCTCGCCAATCCAGCTGGAACATCTTCTGTCAACATCACCTACTCATCTGTAGGTACTGCGCGTGGCATGAAACGCGACCCACGAAGAAAGGGGGTCGGTACGGAATATGTACGAGTATGCAAAGCGTAAAGTACGGAAAACGAAATCATAACCGAAGTCAGGAGTACAGAAAGTGAGCACAATAGTCAAAATACCAAGGTGCTTGCATCTGACATACAAATCATACTTAAGAAGTACAGAAGACAAATATGATAATCAGAATGCCAAAAATGCTTCGCTTTCTTTCAAAAAACATTTCTGTCTCATATATATGGAAAATCCAACATACCATCTGAGCTGACATTAACCGAATGCCGAGGAACGTACGGCTCGATCCATAAACAATACGATAATGCCGAGGAACGTACGGCCCGATCCTTATATAATATAATAATACCGAGGAACGTACGGCCCGATCCACGTATAGTATAATAATGCCGAGGAACGTACGGCCCGATCCATATATAATATAATAATCATAAACATACCGTACCCAGCCCTCTAGTGAGGGACTCGGTAAATCAAATCATATCGTCATATTATCACATATCATATCACATATCATATCGTATCATCAGATCATCACATATCATATCATATCACATACGGTCTATAATGGGACCCGGCGGACAGAACGTGATCGCCACTCCATCTGGGCGCCACAACACATCATACTTCGGAATATTGTATACCTCCGAACACATCCTACTCCGTATCACATCATACTTCGGAAAACACATCATACTTCGGAATCACATCATACTTCGGAATATAACATAGTGCGCACGATAACATACCGGCCTGGGACTCGGCGAAAGAGGTAATAACAGAATGCACGAGCAGAATCGTAGGAAATCATATGCAATGCCAAACATTCACAAAGACTCAATAGAGTAATCAAAACGGACTGTTATTTATAAGCCAAAACAGTAGTCAAATCAGACTTTCTTCCGAATATCACTTGGGAACATATCAAACCGAACTTCAGAAACCATAGTTACGTATCAGAATCATAAGTATACGAATCATTATTTCAGACTCAACAGACAAATATATAATCATACTCGGGGGTCGGAAAGGTAGTCATATTGAATTCTTTCAAAAGCCATCAGAATTCTACAGAAGAAGATCGCGGGACCCACGGACTAGCGTCAACCCAATCCGGGCCTGCCTATGAAAATCATAGTCATCATCTGTTATCGAATCATTATTACAAACTCAAAAGATAAGTAAGCTGATCGTACTTGAAATCGGAATAATAGTCATATCATATCCTTTCAAAAATCGTCAGAAGTACATAAGGAAAGTCGCGGGATCCACGGAGGGGTGTCAGCTCAAGTCGGGCCCGCCCATGAAAATCATAGTCATTATACGTCATAGAATCATTTACGAGCATATCAAAGCCATCCGGTTAATACCAGAAAGTTACGGACGTTCGTAGTTACAAACCTCTTTTGAAAACAAAACTTTTTGTGCAACATTTGAAACCAATCATACAAAGACATATAAACCATAGCTTGGCCATATAAGGATGCCAACATTAAGAAACAAATAAGCATCGTAAGCATGCTTGGATTTTACGAATAGAATTTCCCCCGAAGCTCATAACGTATCATAGCTTAACCACATCTAAGACATGCCAAATGAAGGAAAGGTAAGCTTTACATACCTTGATTGCTTCCTAAGCTAATCCAATCTCAAGTCTCAGCTTCTCAAGATCTACAATAACGTCATCACATACCAAACATTAGCCATAAGCACTTAGGAATTCAATTTCATGCCATCACTTTTATCTACAGAAATTTGGGCAGCATTTCCCCTATAAATGCAACAACCCCGAGATTTCAACTCGGCTAAATTCATCAACAACATTACCAACAAACATTCTAGCAACATCAACCATTAATTCAAAACGCACTTTAACATCAACAACCTTTTTTTCGCACAATGCGACGACATTCCAATTACGTTCAAATCAACATATATAATTAACCCAACATCATTGCCCACGCGTTCAAATACCAATCAAAAACCATTCAAACATTATTCAATAACATTTCCAACAATCCACAAAATTATTCAAAACAACCCAACCAAAACATAAGGCAACCCGAAACCTTCCAAGTCCAAGGAAATATCAACAACGCATTTCTTTTCTTCCAAATTCATAAACCATACTAACAATCCATACTTTAACAACATTAATCTCAAAAATACAAGAAACCATATTAAGATCACATTAGGTTCCAAAACAGCCCACATGATTTCAACTTCACTTTGAACCATTAGGCCTTCATTTTACAACATAGAATCTACAACACAATATCCTAAACATACCAAATGAAATTAGTTCTTCACTTCTACCTTACACCACACATACACGGCCACAACACAACAATTACAACTTCAACTTGAATCATTCAATACCTTCATTCTCATCACATAATCCATGACAACAACAACCAAAATACTAAGTAAAATCAATTCTCCATAACTTACCAAAAACAGCCCCTATACGGCCAACAGCCACACACAAAATTTTCATGATTTCCATCCATTTCCACACACTATAACAACACTCAAACATGCTACATACAATTAATTCATCACTCCTCCTACACAACACATACCACACGGCTACAACAACACACACACGGCTCAACTTCAAATTGCAATATTTCATGAATTTCATTCGTTTCCACATACTACAAGATACTCAAATCATCCATAACATATAAAAGAGAAGATTAAAACTTACCTTCTTCACTCCACTACTTCACACGGCCAAGGTGAGGTTTTGCAAGAACAAAGGCTTTGCTTGCTTCAACAACTACTTCATGTTGTTTAGGACCTTCCAATGAGTAGAAAACCTAGAAGAAAATAATTTTTCTCCATCAATTTCTCATGGCCAAATCTGGCCAGCTATGGCCGAACCTCACCCCTCTCTTTTTCTTCATATTTCTCCAAGCTTCTAAGTGATAAAATGATGACTAAATGACTTGCTAGTCATCCAATATGATCCTATATAATTCATCCATGTATACCTTGGCCCACACATGGGTTGGACCAATTAAATTTGGCCACAAAATGTGTGGGGACCATTTCCAAGCCACATGGCCAACATGGCTAATTTTCATGATTTGTCAAGTTTCCCAAAATTTCACTTTTGGCCCTCAAATTTCATGAAATGCTTAACTTTCCATAATTCACTTTTGACCCCAAATTTTCCTTATTCCAATTTTACCCTTAACACTCCATGCCAATGAAAAGATGAATATGCAACTTATGCACTTTTAACAAAATCGGAAGAAATTACAACCTTGTCCTTAACTTATCATGACTAACTCGGATTATCCTAATGTACCAAAATACGGGATATAACAATCATCTCTTAGGATCACAAGCCCTCTCCAAATTCTTTTACCATATCGATATCGACCTTCTAATTATTATTATCCTCAATTCAGCAATTAACTTCTTTCTCGATGTCGGCCGTACTCGTAGCTTAGTCAAATCTTATCATTACTATTGGTACGACCTTTCAAGGCATATTACAAACCTATATCTCATTTTCTCTTTATTTCTAGGAAAATTTTGGCAGAGTTTCCTCTGTAACTATTACTATCTCAAAACCTGCACGCAGAAAATACCAACAATGCCTCACAGGGCCAACATCTATATATATATATATATATGTATATCATATCGTATCACAGCCACACAGGGCTCCCAATATCAACAACAGTACGAGAATGATGAACATACCTCGTATGCCCAACTCAAACTGCACCTGTTACACTTTCTTGTTTACTTCCTTTTTATCTTCAACTTGTATTTCAATCGTACTTCAATATCTTACCCGACATATATCTTTCGTACCGTTGCTTACCCGCGTGCTTTGTAACTTCCAATATCGCTAGTCACTTTCTTCTGTCAATGCCATTCTTCTGCTGAAATCAAAGGTTAGTATAAGGAATCTCATTCCCTATGACTTGGCTCTATGGCACGATCTCAGATGTGAAAGAAGAGTAACCACCCTAGATGCCTCGTAGTCTCCTGTTTATAAATGTGGCGCGCTTCACACCATAAACAGGACTCTACTGGACACGAATTTGCAGACAACCCCTAGGATGAACTGCTATGATACCAATTTCTCACACCCCAACTGGATAGGGCATGATGGGCACCCATCCCTTACTTAGGGCCGAGCGAACCCGCTGACTCTCGTTACACTCATAATCGTACTGGGCCCTTAAATCATGACATGAATGCATAATGTAAGCTTTTCAAAAAGGAACATGCTTTTCGTCCTTCGCAAATCAAATAAAATATGTAATCATATGAAATCTGTAACATAATGCATAATGATACATCGGCTTACAGAGCCGCTTACAAGACTGACTTGTTACATGCGTGACTCTGTCTGCAAAGTCTCTAACATAAACCAAGATACCATAACATAGATACTCTGACTCGGCAGCACTCCGGAAGGAAATGGAGCTCGCCAATCCAGCTGGAACATCTTCTACTAATATCCTCTACTCATTTGTATACACCTGCGTGGCATGAAACGCAGCCCCCGAAGAAAGGGGGTCAGTACGGAATATGTACTGAGCATGTATAGCATGGAATGCAGTAAGCAGAATCATACTGAAGTAAGGAGTATAGAAAATCATAAGGCTTGCCTCTGAAACATAAATCATGCGTATCAAAATCATATCCAGCCCATTATGGGACTGAGTGACATAAGTAAATGATCATCAAGTACATATGCATGCATAACGTGTCCCGGCCCTCTAGTGAGGGACTCGGTAAATAAAATCATCATATACATGTACATATAACGTGCCCCGGTCCTCTAGTGAGGGAGGCGGTGAATGAAGTCATCATATGCCATCCTGGCCGCCTCTCCCATATCATCATATCATCATCATATCATATAACGTGCCCCGGCCCTCTAGTGAGGGACGCGGTGAATATCATCATATACATATAACGTGCCCCGGCCCTCTAGTGAGGGACGCGGTGAATAATGCAGTGGAGTTGCGCACGAATACATGCCCTGGCTCGGGACGCAGTGAAAGAAGTAATAACAGCTCGCATGAGCAGAGTAGTGAGAAACCATATGCATATAAATCATCATTTCAGACTCGATAGATAAGTAAGTAGACAAATTAACGCTCGAGTATCCGAATAATAGTCACACTCAGGACTCTTGAAATATCATTATGAAATATCTCACATAACGTCTCAGGGATCATAAACATGTATCAAGCCAATCCGAGCCCGCCAATTAAAGTTACGGGCATTATTCATTATAGAATTCTTTACGAACATATCATAGCAATCCGAGACCATATATGAAAGTTAGGGACATTATACATTACAGAACACTTTAGGAATAAGATCTCTTTATGCATCATTCATTATCCAAACATATAAAAGACTCGAGGGCAATAGCTCGACCATATTAAAAGTGCGAATATCAAAAAGTGAATAAGAATCGTAGACATGCTCGGATCTTATGAGTAGAGTTACCCCCGAAGCTCGTATCACATCTGTCACACCCTAATTTTCGATAGGGCATGATGGGCACCCGACCCTTACTTAGGGCCGAGCGAACCCGCAGACTCTCGCTAAACTCAATACCATACTAGGCCCACAAACATAACATAAGCACATAATGAAAACTTTTTTTTTGACAAATCAAACATGCTTTTCATCTTTTCAAATCAAATAAAATTTGTAACCATAACCAATCTGTAAACACATGAAATTTATAACACAATGCATACTGATACACCGGCTTACATAGCCGCTTACAAACTGACATATCGCACCCACGACACTGTCTGCAAAGTCCCTACCATAACTCCAGACACCCTCCAAAAGTACTCTGACTCGGCAACGCTCCGGAGGAAAAGGAGCTCGCCAATCCAGCTGGAGCATCTTCTGCTAGCATCACCTACTCATCTGTGGGTACCTGCGTGGCATGAAACGCAGCCCCCCCCCCCCCCGAAGAAAGGGGGGGTCGATGCGGAATATGTGCGAGTATGTAAAGCATGGCATACAGAAAATGAAATCATAACCGAAGTCAGGAGTACAGAAAGTGAGTATAAAAACCCAAATTCCAAAGTACTTACATCCGACATACAAATCATACATACTCATACCGTACACATCATAACCTGTCATATGAGATAACATTAACCGATGTGGGATTTGCCTGAACCAATGTGGGATTTGCCTAAACCAATGTGGAATTTTGCTTCATCATTGGGTTTGCCCCACCATTGGGTTTGCCCCACCACCGGCTCTGATATCAACTGACCATACTCATTATTTTATCATACATCATATGTGGTCCATAGTGGAACCCGGCGGACAGAACGTGGTCGCCACCCTATCTGGCGCCACAACACAGCATAACACCAGAAGTTTCAAATCTCCGTATCCCCATCACACATCATAACGCCATACATAGCATAACACCAAATATAAATGGAACCCGGCCCTCTAGTGAGGAGCGCGGTGAACCATAACACATCATAACACCGGAGTATATTATAGTGCGCACGATCACATACCGGCCCGGGATCCGGTGAAAGAGGTAATAACAGAACGCACGAGCAGATCGTAAGTAACCATAATCATACAAATCATCATTACAAACTCAACCGAATAACCAAAGCGAACCATTAGTTCAAACCGAAACAGTAGTCAAATCAGGTTTTCTTCCGAATCTCTCTCGGGAGCATATCAAACCGAACTTCAAAAACCATAGTTACGTATCAAAATCATGTGCATAAAAAAATCCTTATTTCAAACTCGACAGATAAATAAATAATCATACTCAGGGTCGGAGAAATGGTCGGATTAAGTTCCTTAAAAAAAATAGGTCCTTAAAACCAACATAGAAAAGTCGCGGGACCCACGGACGAGCGTCATCCCAATCCGGGCCCGCCTACAAAAATTTAAGTCCTTACTCGTCATGAAATCATTTGCGAAAAAAATCAAAGCGATCCGAGCTCTCTCTTGAAAGTTACGGTCGTTCGTAGTTTCGAAATCGTTTGGGAACATATCTCTTTTGAAAACAAACTCTTTTGAAACAAAACTCTTTTGAAAATAAGACTCTTTTGCAACCTTAAAAATTTAATCATACAAAAGACGTAAGGATCATAACTCGACCGCATTAAGGATACGAATACCAAGAAACAAATAAGAATCGTTTACACAACATTTCAAACTCAATCATATCAAAAACATACGAACCATAGCCTGACCATGCTAAGGATACCAACATCAAAAACAAATACGAATCACAAACATACTCGAAACTTAAGAATGGAGTTACCCCAAGGCACAAATCATGTCATACCTTAATCCCGTCTAAGACATGCCAAAAGAAAAGAAGGGTAAGCTTCACATACCTCGTCTATTCTCGAAGCTAATCCAATCTTACGTCGCGAACTTCCCAAGCTCTACAATATGCCATTAAGAATCAAATATTAGCTAAGAGCATTTAGGAACCCGATTCCAAACGAATACCAAATTCTGCAGAAAATTGGGCAGCATTTCCCCTGTAAATACACCAACCCCGAGATTTCAACTCGGCCAAATCATCAACAACAATACCAACAACCAAACTACAACATCAACAATCAATTCAAAATGCATTTCTAACATTAGTAGCTCTTTTTACATAACTTCACAAAGATTCATAATATTCCGACATACTTACTTCCCTCACTCACATTCAAACCAATATCAACGTTTATACATTCGATTACTAATCCAAAACCATACGGACAATATTCAAGAACGCTTTAAACAATTCACACAATTTTTCCAAACAACCAAAACCATATCCCAACTCACCCGAAATTGTCTCCAAACCCGAGAACAACACCAAACACATTCTTCCCTTCCAAATTCATAATTTGCACCATTAATCCGCACATTAACAAGGCAATTCTCATAAGTATAAAAATTACATAAAATTCGCATAAACTTCCAAATCATCCCATAACCAACATAACATTAACCATAATATTTCCAACTTCAAAATACTTCATAAACATTCCATATGGTGTTTGTCCCATATTTCCATCACAGAACCATTTTATAACGATTTTACAGCTCCTTCTCCGTAAATAAACCAATATTAACACAAATAGAAAGAGATTCATACCTTTCCCTCGATAATAATGCTATATATTTACTCCTCCACCTTGAACTTAAGCCACAAAGCCTCAATACGCAGTTTTGAAGTCGTAACTATACGCTATCTGGATCGGAATTTGGGAATTATACCTGGTTTCGGGCTAAAAGTTGGTGGTGGAAGGTTGGGGAATTTTCTAGAATATTTGAAATATTTTTGGTCTGATTTTTTTGGCTGAAAATGAGGGGTTAAGCCCCTTTATAAAGCTGCCCGAAGTCACTGTAGCAGTACTGTACCAGTACTGTAGCAATCACTGTTCATCCGCGGAAATTATTTCGAGACCTAGAACTTTTATACACCGATCTCTTTATTTGCATACCTGGATATGTCCAAAACTCCATACAATCCGTATAACTTATTCAACATCCCAAACTTTTCCTTATTCCAAATTTACCCTTAACACTCCATATCAATGAAAAGATGAATATGCAACTTGTGCATTAAAACAAAAACAAAATCGGAAATTAAAAGTCATATCCACAACTTGTCGCAATCCAACCTAAAATATTCCAACGTGCAAAATACGGGATATAACATCCTTCCCCCCTTTAGAACATTCGTCCTCGAATGTTCAACTAATCGCATAAGGTCTTATAAAGATCTCGGGGGTTTCCTTTATTACCATAACATGTAGTCTCACCTACCAATCATATTTCTTTTTCATCTCTTCTTCACTCCTCAAATCATTTCCTCCCTGTTATTACTCTGCCACAGTACCTTAACAAAAGCCATGTCTTTAGTACGTAGCCTTCTTACTTTACGAACAACATAACAAGGTCCAATACATATCGGGTCAAACCTTTCTTTCTTGTAATTCCTTTTTGCTCAACTTGTAACATTCTAGGCACATTATTTCGTGTCGTCTCTTAATCTTTAACTCAAACCCCTCCTTATTCGTTCCATAACTTGTTTTTCCATTTCACACTTGCCTTTATATTCTAACCACATAAATCACATCATAGCTTTGGCCACTTTCTCACTGAACTTTATTTATTTTCACAACAATCTTCATTATATTCACATTGTCCCGTTCGTATTCGATCTCATAGTGTAACACTTCTCAATCTTTTACCCTTTCTGATCCACTTTATCCTTAATATTTCACAAGTTGTTTTATCCATACATTCATACACATCACAATTCCTTCATCTGTACTCTTGTCTTAATCTCACTATTACCATTGGCACGATCTTTCAAGTCGTATTACAAACCCATATCTCATTCTCTTCTTATTTCTGAAAAAATTTCGGCAGAGTTTCCTCTATATTTCTTACTATCTCAAAACCTGCACGCAGGAAATACCAACAGTGCCTCACAGGGCCAACATATATATGTACATATCATATCATATCACAGCCTCACAGGGCTCCCAACATCCATAACGGTCTGAAAATAATGGACTTACCTTATATGCTTAACACGGCCACGCGTGTTACACTTTCCTGTCTGCTTTCCTTTTCACTTTCCAACTTTATATTTCAATCGTACGTCAATACCTTACCCGACATGTATCTTTCATACCTTTACTTACCTGCGTGCTTTGTAACTTCCAACATCATCAATCACTTTCTTCTATCGCTGCCATTCTTCAACTGCAATCACAAATCATGGTAAGAAGTCCCATCTCCTATGACTTGGCTCTATGGCACGATCTCAGATGTGAAAGAAGAGTAACCACCCTAGATGCCCCGTAGCCTCCTGTTTATAAGTGTGGCGCGCTTCACACCATAAACAAGACTCTACTGGACACGACTTTGCAGACAACCCCTAGGACGAACTGCTCTGATACCAATTTGTCACACCCTAATTTTCGATAGGGCATGATGGGCACCCGACCCTTACTTAGGGCCGAGCGAACCCGCGGACTCTCGCTAAACTCACAACCATACTGGGCCCACAAACATAACATAAGCACTTAATGAAAACTTTTTTTTTTTTTTTTTTTCACAAATCAAACATGCTTTTCATCTTTTCAAATCAAATAAAATTTGTAACCATAACCAATACGTAAACACATGAAATTTATAACACAATGCATACGATACACCGGCTTACATAGCCGCTTACAAACCGACATATCGCACACCCGACGACACACGTATAAAAAACGCAAAGTCCCTACCATAACTCCAGACACCCTCCAAAAGTACTCTGACTCGGCAACGCTCCGGAGGAAAAGGAGCTCGCCAATCCAGCTGGAGCATCTTCTGCTAGCATCACCTACTCATCTGTGGGTACCTGCGTGGCATGAAACGCACCCCCCCCCCCCCCCCCAAGAAAGGGGTCGGTCGGGTGCGAAATATGTACTGAGTATGTAAAGCATGGCATACAGAAAATGAAATCATAACCGAAGTCAGGAGTACAGAAAGTGAGTATAAAAACCCAAATTCCAAAGTACTTACATCCGACATACAAATCATACATACTCATACCGTACACATCATAACTTTTGTCATATGAGATAACATTAACCATGTGGGATTTGCCTGAACCAATGTGGGATTTGCCTAAACCAATGTGGAATTTTGCTTCATCATTGGGTTTGCCCCACCATTGGGTTTGCCCCACCACCGGCTCTGATATCAACTGACCATACTCATCATTTTATCATACATCATATGTGGTCCATAGTGGAACCCGGCGGACAGAACGTGGTCGCCACCCTATCTGGCGCCACAACACAGCATAACACCAGAAGTTTCAAATCTCCGTATCCCCATCACACATCATAACGCCATACACAGCATAGCATAACACCAAATATAAATGGAACCCGGCCCTCTAGTGAGGAGCGCGGTGAACCATAACACAGCATAACACCGGAGTATATTATAGTGCGCACGATCACATACCGGCCCGGGATCCGGTGAAAGAGGTAATAACAGAACGCACGAGCAGATCGTAAGTAACCATAATCATACAAATCATCATTACAAACTCAACCGAATAACCAAAGCGCGAACCATTAGTTCAAACCGAAACAGTAGTCAAATCATGTTTTCTTCCGAATCTCTCTCGGGAGCATATCAAACCGAACTTCAAAAACCATAGTTACGTATCAAAATCATGTGCATAAAAAAATCCTTATTTCAAACTCGACAGATAAATAAATAATCATACTCGGGGTCGGAGAAATGGTCGGATTAAGTTCCTTAAAAAAAATAGGTCGTTAAAACCAACATAGAAAAGTCGCGGGACCCACGGACGAGCGTCATCCCAATCCGGGCCCGCCTACAAAAATTTAAGTCCTTACTCGTCATGAAATCATTTGCGAAAAAATCAAAGCGATCCGAGCTCTCTCTTGAAAGTTACGGTCGTTCGTAGTTTCGAAATCGTTTGGGAACATATCTCTTTTGAAAACAAACTCTTTTGAAACAAAACTCTTTTGAAAATAAGACTCTTTTGCAACCTTAAAAATTTAATCATACAAAAGACGTAAGGATCATAACTTGACCGCATTAAGGATACGAATACCAAGAAACAAATAAGAATCGTTTACACAACATTTCAAACTCAATCATATCAAAAACATACGAACCATAGCCTGACCATGCTAAGGATACCAACATCAAAAACAAATACGAATCACAAACATACTCGAAACTTAAGAATGGAGTTACCCCGAGGCACAAATCATGTCATACCTTAATCCCGTCTAAGACATGCCAAAAGAAAAGAAGGGTAAGCTTCACATACCTCGTCTATTCTCGAAGCTAATCCAATCTTACGTCGCGAACTTCCCAAGCTCTACAATATGCCATTAAGAATCAAATATTAGCTAAGAGCATTTAGGAACCCGATTCCAAACGAATACCAAATTCTGCAGAAAATTGGGCAGCATTTCCCACCCGTAAATACACCAACCCCGAGATTTCAACTCGGCCAAATCATCAACAACAATACCAACAACCAAACTACAACATCAACAATCAATTCAAAATGCATTTCTAACATTAGTAGCTCTTTTTACATAACTTCACAAAGATTCATAATATTCCGACATACTTACTTCCCTCACTCACATTCAAACCAATATCAACGTTTATACATTCGATTACTAATCCAAAACCATACGGACAATATTCAAGAACGCTTTAAACAATTCACACAATTTTTCCAAACAACCAAAACCATATCCCAACTCACCCGAAATTGTCTCCAAACCCGAGAACAACACCAAACACATTCTTCCCTTCCAAATTCATAATTTGCACCATTAATCCGCACATTAACAAGGCAATTCTCATAAGTATAAAAATTACATAAAATTCGCATAAACTTCCAAATCATCCCATAACCAACATAACATTAACCATAATATTTCCAACTTCAAAATACTTCATAAACATTCCATATGGTGTTTGTCCCATATTTCCATCACAAAACCATTTTATAACGATTTTACAGCTCCTTCTCCGTAAATAAACCAATATTAACACAAATAGAAAGAGATTCATACCTTTCCCTCGATAATAATGCTATATATTTACTCCTCCACCTTGAACTTAAGCCACAAAGCCTCAATACGCAGTTTTGAAGTCGTAACTATACGCTATCTGGATCGGAATTTGGGAATTATACCTGGTTTCGGGCTAAAAGTTGGTGGTGGAAGGTTGGGGAATTTTCTAGAATATTTGAAATATTTTTGGTCTGATTTTTTTGGCTGAAAATGAGGGGTTAAGCCCCTTTATAAAGCTGCCCGAAGTCACTGTAGCAGTACTGTAGCAGCCGACCTACTGTAGCAATCACTGTTCATCCGCGGAAATTATTTCGAGACCTAGAACTTTTATACACCGATCTCTTTATTTGCATACCTGGATATGTTCAAAACTCCATACAATCTGTATAACTTATTCAACATCCCAAACTTTTCCTTATTCCAAATTTACCCTTAACACTCCATATCAATGAAAAGATGAATATGCAACTTGTGCATTAAAACAAAAACAAAATCGGAAATTAAAAGTCTTATCCACAACTTGTCGCAATCCAACTTAAAATATTCCAACGTGCAAAATACGGGATATAACAACATCATACTTACATCTAGGACATGCCCAAAAAAAGAAAGGTTAGGCTTTACATACCTCGTCCGCTTCCTAAGCTAATCCGAACTTAAGTCTCGGGCTTCCCAAGATCTACAACAACGTCGTTATATGCCAAACATTAGCTATAGATACTTAGGGATTCAATCCCAAGTTAACACTTCATTTACAGAAATTCGGGCAGCATTTCCCCTATAAACTCAACAACCCCGAGAATTCAACTCGGCCAAATCATCAACAACAATACCAACAATCATATTAACAACATCAACAATAAATTTAAAACGCATTCTAACGTTAGTAACTCTTTTCTACATAATTTGACGACATTCCATTTACATTCAATCCAACTACATACATTCAAGCCAACATCAACGCTCACACGTTCAAGTACTAATCCGAAACCATTCAAACAAGATTCAAGAACACTTCAAACAATCCGCACAATATTCAAAACAACCCAACCAATATACTACTTCACCCGAAACCTCCCAATTCCAATAGGAACAACAACAACACATTCCTTCTTCCAAATTCATGAACTACACCAACAATCCACACGTTAACAACATTATTCACACAAAAGCAAGGAATAGCATTAACATCACATTAGCTTCTAAAACAGCCCACAACGATTACAACTTCAATTTGAACCATCAAACCTTCATTTACATCATAGAATCCACAACAACAACAACCAAAATATCAATTAAAATCAATTCACCATACTTTCAAAAATCAGCCCCTACACGGCTCAACTTCATCATACATGATTTCATGATTTTCATCCATTTCTACACACTACAACACGCACAACCATCCATAATACATGAAAGAGGAGATTAAACCTTACCTTTTCCACTTCACTTCTCAACTTGGCTAGGATTTGTAACTTGCAAAAATGAATGCTTGCTTGCTCCAATAACCACTCCACGTTATAGAGGACCTTCCAATTGGTTGAAATGCTAGAAGAAAATATTTTTTTTTGATCAATATTTAGGGACCATATTCGGCCAGCCCTTGGCCGAATGCTTCTCTATTTTTCTCCAAGCTTCTTGAGTTGAAAATGATGAATAATTCTCTTACTTTGTCATGAACCATCTGTATATATATATATATATATATGGCCCTTACAAATATAAGGTGAACACATGTACATCTCATAGTTTGAACTAATCAAATTTGGCCAACCCAAGAGGGGGGGGGGGGGGGGAGGGCCCCACACCACACGGCCACCTAAGGCTTCTTCATGAAGAAATTAACTTTCCATAATTCACTTTTAACCCCTAATTTTTCTTAATATTCCATACCAATAAAAACATAAGAAACTTATGCCTTAAAACAAAATCGGATGTCAAAAGTCTCTACCTCGTATCCCGGAATAGCCTTGTCCTTAACTTATCATGGTTAGCTCGGATTGTCCCAATATACAAAAATACGGGATATAACATGGACAGCTTTCCAACATCAACATACACTATTTTATAGATTCAATGCATATGTACTAAGTTACAACAAGCCCAAATCCTTACTAAAGCATGTAGAACATAATCAGCCCTTACCTTAGCAACTTGACTTCTCAACTTGGCTAGAATTGGTGAATTGAAATGATACTTGTTCTTGCTACTACAATGACTACTCCACGTTGCTATGCACCTTCCAAAGGGATGAAATACCTTGGAAAATTAATTTTGGATCAGTAGCTAACAGCTCAAGTTCAGCTCATCCATAGCCGAACCTCTCTCCTTCTCTCGAGTTCACAGATTGATGAAGATGAAATGAATACATAGGTGATTCATTAGTCATCCATCTTATTTATATATGCTGCCCATGGAAGTGACACATGTCTAGCCATGACATGTGTCCCACTAAGATTCATGAACCAATCACATTCGGCCATATGTTGTGGGGCCCACTTAATGGTCTAATTAGGCTAATTAATCATAATTAATCACTAATCCCCACTTAATAATCTAATCATAGTTGATTAATCCCTAATCTCCATTAATATTTCCATGCCAATTAAAATTTATAAGCAATTCGTGTACTAATAAAAAATCAGGGATTAGCACTCCTTGTCTCGTATACATAAATAATCTTGTCCTTGGACTTATGCCGATTAGCTTACGAATAATCCGTCGTATAAAAATACGGGATATAACATGGACCCCCTCTGAAAGTGGAATTAAATGTGGATATCTGGATCTTATATCTTGTTTAGCTTCCCAAGTCATCTCCTTGATATCCTTATTCCTCCAAAGGACCTTTACTGAAGCTACATCCTTAGTCCTCAATCTTCAAACTTATCAATCTAGGATGGCAATGGGAACCTCTTCATATGATAGCTGCTCGGTAACCTGAATATCATCAACAGGTACAATTCTGGAAGGATCTCCAATACATTTATGAAGCATCGATACATGAAAGACGGGATGGACTGATTCCAAAATTTGAGGCAAATCTAACTCATAGGCCACCTGGCCCACTCTACGTAAAATCCTGTAAGGTCTAATATACTGAGGACTAAGCTTACCCTTCGTGCCAAATCTCGGACACCTTTCATGGGTGATACCTTTAGGAATACCCAGCCAACAATATGAAATTCTAAGTCTCGTCGACGGTTATCTGCATAAGACTTCTAACAACTCTGGGCTGCCAATAATCGATCCTGAATAAGTTTGATCTTCTCCACCGCTTGTTGGATCAAGCATGGCCCTATTAACTTAGGGCCGAACCCATCGACAAACACCTATGGTCGTCCACTTCTTTCACTTGAGCACCTAAAGTGGCCCTTGTTCCATTTAGACACTTCAGGTGGGCCATTCCTATTCCACTTAGACACTTTTTGCATCGTTATCGGAGCAAAACCAACACTAGTCGTCTCCTACGTGGATTAAGTGGCCAATTAAATTGTGACAGCTTATTTAAATTGTGTCAACTCAATTAAATTGTGCCAACTCATTTTAATTGTAAATTCACTAATTTGTAAATTCGTGGAGTTTTGATCATTAAAAATTGGGGCTTTTGGGCTGATTGGATGTGCAATGAGGTGGCGCCCCCTTTGGTGTTGGTTTTGCTCCGATAACGGTGCAAAAAGTGTCTAAGTGGAATAGGAATGACCCACCTGAAGTGTTTAAATAGAATAAGGTCAGTTTAGGTGCTCAAGTGAAAGAAGTGGACGACCACAGGTGTCTGTCGATGGATTTGGCCTTAACTTAGATTCCCCCACTTCAAACCATCCGATAGGTGATCTACACTTCCGCCCATATAAAGCTTCATACAGGGCCATCTGGATACAGGAATGATAGCTATTATTATATGCAAAATCAATAAGTGGCAAATGGTCATCTCAGCTACCTCTGAAGTCTAACACATATGAACTTAACATATCTTCGAGGGTCTGAATAGTACGCTCAGCTTGTCCATCTGTCTGGGGATGAAATAATGTGCTAAGACTCACCTGAGCCCCCAAACCTTTCTGGAAAAACTCCACAAATTTGCTATAAACTGCGCACCCCTGTCGGAGATGATAGATATCGGAACACCATGAAGTTAGACTATATCCTTTGTATAAAGCCTTGTGTAATCCTCGGCTGAGTAAGTAGTCCTGACTGGCAGAAAATGGGGCAGAAAATGGGCTTATTTATTAAGTCTATCAACAATTACCCATATGGAATCATACTTACACTGAGAACACGGCAAGCCTGTAATAAAATCCGTATTAATTGCCTCCCATTTCTATATTGGAATTTCCATGGCTTGCAATAAATCACCGGGTTTTTGATGCTCAATCTTCACGTGTTGGCAATTAGGACACTGGGCCATGAACTCTGCTATGTCCTTTTTCATTCCATCCCACCAATACAACTCTCTAATGTCATGATACATCTTCGTCACTCCAGGGTGAATAGAATAACGGGAGTGGTGAGCCTCCTCCATAATCTGCTGACGAAGTCTCGCAATATTAAGGACACATAATTTACCTCGATATCAAAGAACTCCACCAGCAAAAATCTCAAATGGTGACTTTTTCTTCTGAGGGGTTGTGTCTCTATAATAAATTAACATGGGATCCTCATACTGGTACTCCTTCACCTCAGCTACTGAAGATGAAGCTGCCGCATTATGGATAGTAACTCTTGAATCGCCCAAGTTCGAGAATCGAACTCTTAAGCAAGCTAACTATTGAAGCTCATAAACTAGCTCCCTTTTCTCTGGTTGAACATATGAGAAGCTACCTATGGATTTGCGGCTAAGGCATCGGCTACTACGTTCGCCTTCCCAAGATGATATAAGATATTGACATCATAGTCCTTCAATAACTCCAACCATCGCCTTTGACGTAAATTCAACTCCTTCTGCTTGAAAATATACTGAAGGCTCTTATGGTCCATGTAGATATCAACATAAACGTCATACAAGTAGTGCCTCCACATCTTCAATGCACGAATCACTGCGGCTAACCCTAGATCTTGTGTTGGATAGTTCTTCTCGTGCTTCCGCAACTGCCTTGAAGCATAAGCTATCAACCAAGCCCAACTCCTGAGGCGTCACAATAAATAACATAGCCCTCCGATCCTTCTGCAAGTGTTAGAACCGGGGCTGAAATCAATCTATTCTTCAACTCCTGGAAACTACGCTCACAAAGATCTATCCACTGGACCTTAACTTCTTTCTGAGTCAGCTTCATCAGCGGTGCAGAAATAGAAGAAAAACCTTCTACAAATCTCCTAAAGCAGCCTGTCAAACCCAGAAAATTATGAGCCTCTGTTGGTGTTGTGTGTCTTGGCCAAGTTTTCATAGCTTTAATCTTCTGTGTATCCACCCAAATACCATCAGCTGAAATAATGTGCTCTAGAAAAGTCACAGAATTCAACCATAACTCACATTTAGAGAACTTTGCATATAGCTTCTGATCTTGGAGAACTTTAAGAACAGCACGTAAATGGTCTGCATGCTCGGCCTCTAATCGAGAGTATACCAGAATATCACCGATAAACATAATCATGAATGGATCTAGGAAAGGCCTGAATACACTGTTCATTAGGTCCATGAATACCACCGGTGCATTAGTCAATCCGAATGACAATACACGAAACTAGAAATGACCATATCTAGTGTTATATCCCGCATTTTTGAGCAATTGGATAATTCGAGACAATCGCGGGAGGACGACAAGTAAGGCCATATTTTTATTTTGTTAAGCATGTGGATGGCCCATGAAGAATTTAGAAGCGGAATTATTAAGAAAGGTCAAGGGCATAAAGGGAAATTCGCAATACGCCTCGTAGAAATATAAAGGAAGGCGAAGGGTAAATTTGGAAGTTGGAAAATCGTTTAATGAACTACAACTCGTCTTGAAAAAAATATGTGGGCTTGGAATTTTTTTTTTTTTTAAATGGAGAAGGCCCAATCGCCATGGACATGGGTCAAGCCCATGTGGGATTTAATTTATACTATATAAAAGTTGACCAAGTCATCTTATTCCATTAGTTTCTCTAGAAATTTCAAGAAAGGAATAACAAGAGAAAGAAGGAGAGAAGCCACTAGGCCATTCGGCCATGGCAAGAGCAAAGGAACTTTGGAGATTTTTCATTAAGGAAATTATTCTCTTCCATTCAAACACCATATTGAAGGGTCCTAAACAAAGTAGAGTGGTTGTTGAAGCAAGAAAACACATATCCATGCAAGTTGTGAATTCTAGCTAAGTGAAGGAATGAAGGAACAAGGTAAGAATTCATCCTTCCTTATATGTTGTGGATGGTTGTGGATGTTGTAGAATATGAAAATGAATGAAATTCATTAAGAACAAGACTATAGAGGTGTGGCCGTGTATGCTTAAGTGTGTGTAGAAATTATGTTTTAACTATTTTATCTAGTGTTTGGTTGTTATTGTTGTGGATGTTGAATGATTTTGGAGAGATTGTAGCCTTGCATGCATGATGTTAGCCGTGGGGTTTGTGTGTGTGTGGGCCGTATGTATTAAGATGGAGGGGAGGTTATGAATCAAATTATTTAGTATGTTAATTGTGTTGTTGGAGTCTTGTGATGATAATGGAAAGTAAATGGTTCAAATTGGCATAAGGAAATTCGTTGTTAAGTTGTTGGCGGAAAATATGTGATTTCATTATAGATTATGTAATTGAGGAAAATGAAGTTGTAAGTTGTAAATGGTGATTGTTGTAAGTGAGATTGAGGGATAAAAATATGTTGTGAATAATTATGTTGGAAACTAGAAGTGTTGGATGAATTATGGCCTTGGTAGAAAGTTTGTATATTTTGTATATCTTGTGTGTATATGGCGAAATGATATGAAATGCTTCCGAATGGCATCGTAATGATTTTGATTAGTAATGAATATGAGTATGATGGTGTTGGTTTGAAAATTTGAAGTTGGAAGGGAAGCCATTGCATTATGTTAAGAAGAAGACTAGTTGTATGTTTTATTGTGTTGTTGATGTTGTTGTTGGGTTGTTGTTGATTGTTTTGAGCCGAGTTTAATTCTCGGGGTGTCGTATTTATAGGGGAGGTGCTGCCGGAATTTTGGTAGACAAGTATTAAACCAAGATTGAAAGTTAAAGTCTCATGAATAGTAACTGGTAAATGTGACCATTTGCAGATTCTAGGCGAGACGGGATTGGAGATAAAGCGAGCATAAGTCGTCCGTAAGGTATGTGAAGCTATCCCTCTCCTTCTTTTGGCATGTCCTAGGTATACTAGGCTTGAATTTGAGCCTCGGGGGTTATTCTGTTCATCGAAACTCGATTCTGAAATTGAGCACTATTCATTCAGTGCGATTGAACTAAAATCCTTATATCTTGTTGGAAAAATGCTCAAACGTCCGTAACTTGCAGGAATGTAATCGAATTGCCTTGAAACTTCCAAAACCACTCCGAAGGGAGTGTGACATTTTATAAAACTTTCCAAAACCACTCCGAAGGGAGTGTGATATATTATTTTCTAAAGCTTTCTTAAAACCACTCCGAAGGGGGTGTGATATATTATTTTCTAAGGCTTTTCTAAAACCACTCCGAAGGGTGCGTACAAAACCACTCCGATGGGGGTGTGAGATTTTATTATTTAAACTTTTCAAAACCACTCCGAAGGGGTGCGATATCTCATTATTATTATCATTATGCCCGAAGGGGCTAGGATTAGTAGTATGTCACGAGTGGCATGTCCGATGGGGCCAGGATAGCCGTATGTCACGAGTGGCATGCCCGAAGGGGCTAGGATGCCGGGGCTGGCATGTCCGATGGGGCCAGGATAGACGTATGTCGGACCGGCATGCCCGAAGGGGCCATCATTTTACGTCGGGGCCAGCATGTCCGATGGGGCCAGGATAGACGTATGCTGGACCGGCACACCCGAAGGGGATTATTATTATTATTATTACTATTATTACTATTATTATTATTATTATTATTATTATTATTATTTATTATTATTATTATTATTATTATTATTATTATTATCATCATTATCATTATATTATTATCCCGAAGGGGCCATCATTATTATTGCGCCGGAAGCGGCCGTCCGAAGGGACTATTTCATTGGTATGTCGGAGGAGACACACGGGTTAGGTTGCATCCTTTGCTTAAGGAATGTGTGTTCATTTGTATTATTTACTTAAGGATTGTTCTAGGACCCCATGTATACATTTATGTTTTCCTCCAGCGAGGGCTGCAGGTAATGAGCTTGATTGTGATTTCTTTTCTTCTAAATTGAGCAGTGGTTGTTATTTGTAATCGCTTTACATACTCAGTACATATCCCGTACTGACCCTCCTTCTTCGGGGGGCTGCGTTTTCATGCCACGCAGGTACACCGGATGAAGAGAAGACTTTGCTAGGAGTTGTTTCCGCGGGATTGGCGAGCTCCACCTCAGTTCGGAGTGTTGCCGAGTCAAAGTGTTCGGGTCATGGTTTTAGCATATGTTAGAGACTTTGCGAGACGTGTCTTGTGGATAGTGCGTCGGGAAGTGCGAATGGATTGTAAATGTTAAAAGAGTATGCGTTTTCAGATAATGATTATTGTTTGAAAAGTTTCATGTTTCTTAAAAATTTTCGAAATGACAGGTTTTAGTAACGCGAACGTTTAAGGGTTCGCTCGACTCGAGGAGGGTCGGGTGCCCATCACACCCCGGTAAGGTCGGGGTGTGACAAAGTGGTATCAGAGCAGGTCCGTCCTAGGGGTTGTCTGCAAAGTCGTGTCCGGTAGAGTCTTGTTTATGGTGTGTTGCGCGCCACATCTATAAACAGGAGGCTACGGGGCATCTAGGGATTGTTGATCTTCTTTCATATCTAAGATCGTGCGATAGAGCCCAGTCATAGGGTATGAAGTCCCTTGTACTAACTTTTTATTTCAGCTGAAGGACGACGTCGATAAAAGAAAGCGACCTATGACATCAACCGTTACAAAGTACGATGGTAAACAACGGTGCGGACGAGGCATGTTGGATGAGGTAAGAGCATTGAAGTATTACTGAAATGTAAATCGGAAGAATGGAAGTGAAGGTGAACATTAAGAATCGAAAAGGGCAAAACGGTAATTGCAAGAGAAAGGACGTGTTACGAACGCGCCTCGAAATTTGTAAAACTGTGACTGGCTCTAGATTATGTAATAAAGGCCATATGAGAAAGCGTACGCGATTATATCAGCATTAAGGCACTGAATTCCGTCAAAGTTTCGAAGTTAAGCGTGCTGGCGTGGGAGCAATTCCAGGATGGGTGACCCCCTGGGAAGTTTTCTGAAAAATTTTATAAATTCAGACGTAAGGAGCGAATAAGAAATGGGAGTAGTCTAAGAGAGAGATTAGATGTAGCGGCCGTAAAAGGACACGTGACAAGAGAGATAACGGAAAGGAAGGGATAAAAAGGACAACGGCGTATTGGATGGCATGAATACCATAAGGGATGTGAAAGGCTAAGTTATAGAAAGATAAGAAACGAGGCATGAATGGATAATGGTGCAAGCATATAAAGAGAGATGTAAGAGTATGACAAGAGAATGGCATTGGATGGCCTAAGGTATGAAGGACAGCAATAGCTATAAAAAGGGAGCTCCCCCAAGGTGCTTATGAGACCCTGTATGCCTAGTCGAACATTCGAGGACGAATGTTCTAAAGGGGGGAAGGATGTTATATCCCGCATTTTTGAGCAATTGGATAATTCGAGACAATCGCGGGAGGACGACAAGTAAGGCCATATTTTTATTTTGTTAAGCATGTGGATGGCCCATGAAGAATTTAGAAGCGGAATTATTAAGAAAGGTCAAGGGCATAAAGGGAAATTCGCAATACGCCTCGTAGAAATATAAAGGAAGGCGAAGGGTAAATTTGGAAGTTGGAAAATCGTTTAATGAACTACAACTCGTCTTGAAAAAAATATGTGGGCTTGGAATTTTTTTTTTAAATGGAGAAGGCCCAACCGGCCATGGACATGGGTCAAGCCCATGTGGGATTTAATTTATACTATATAAAAGTTGACCAAGTCATCTTATTCCATTAGTTTCTCTAGAAATTTCAAGAAAGGAATAACAAGAGAAAGAAGGAGAGAAGCCACTAGGCCATTCGGCCATGGCAAGAGCAAAGGAACTTTGGAGATTTTTCATTAAGGAAATTATTCTCTTCCATTCAAACACCATATTGAAGGGTCCTAAACAAAGTAGAGTGGTTGTTGAAGCAAGAAAACACATATCCATGCAAGTTGTGAATTCTAGCTAAGTGAAGGAATGAAGGAACAAGGTAAGAATTCATCCTTCCTTATATGTTGTGGATGGTTGTGGATGTTGTAGAATATGAAAATGAATGAAATTCATTAAGAACAAGACTATAGAGGTGTGGCCGTGTATGCTTAAGTGTGTGTAGAAATTATGTTTTAACTATTTTATCTAGTGTTTGGTTGTTATTGTTGTGGATGTTGAATGATTTTGGAGAGATTGTAGCCTTGCATGCATGATGTTAGCCGTGGGGTTTGTGTGTGTGTGGGCCGTATGTATTAAGATGGAGGGGAGGTTATGAATCAAATTATTTAGTATGTTAATTGTGTTGTTGGAGTCTTGTGATGATAATGGAAAGTAAATGGTTCAAATTGGCATAAGGAAATTCGTTGTTAAGTTGTTGGCGGAAAATATGTGATTTCATTATAGATTATGTAATTGAGGAAAATGAAGTTGTAAGTTGTAAATGGTGATTGTTGTAAGTGAGATTGAGGGATAAAAATATGTTGTGAATAATTATGTTGGAAACTAGAAGTGTTGGATGAATTATGGCCTTGGTAGAAAGTTTGTATATTTTGTATATCTTGTGTGTATATGGCGAAATGATATGAAATGCTTCCGAATGGCATCGTAATGATTTTGATTAGTAATGAATATGAGTATGATGGTGTTGGTTTGAAAATTTGAAGTTGGAAGGGAAGCCATTGCATTATGTTAAGAAGAAGACTAGTTGTATGTTTTATTGTGTTGTTGATGTTGTTGTTGGGTTGTTGTTGATTGTTTTGAGCCGAGTTTAATTCTCGGGGTGTCGTATTTATAGGGGAGGTGCTGCCGGAATTTTGGTAGACAAGTATTAAACCAAGATTGAAAGTTAAAGTCTCATGAATAGTAACTGGTAAATGTGACCATTTGCAGATTCTAGGCGAGACGGGATTGGAGATAAAGCGAGCATAAGTCGTCCGTAAGGTATGTGAAGCTACCCCTTTTCTTCTTTTGGCATGTCCTAGGTATACTAGGCTTGAATTTGAGCCTCGGGGGTTATTCTGTTCATCGAAACTCGATTCTGAAATTGAGCACTATTCATTCAGTGCGATTGAACTAAAATCCTTATATCTTGTTGGAAAAATGCTCAAACGTCCGTAACTTGCAGGAATGTAATCGAATTGCCTTGAAACTTCCAAAACCACTCCGAAGGGAGTGTGACATTTTATAAAACTTTCCAAAACCACTCCGAAGGGAGTGTGATATATTATTTTCTAAAGCTTTCTTAAAACCACTCCGAAGGGGGTGTGATATATTATTTTCTAAGGCTTTTCTAAAACCACTCCGAAGGGGGTGCGTACAAAACCACTCCGATGGGGGTGTGAGATTTTATTATTTAAACTTTTCAAAACCACTCCGAAGGGGGGTGCGATATCTCATTATTATTATCATTATGCCCGAAGGGGCTAGGATTAGTAGTATGTCACGAGTGGCATGTCCGATGGGGCCAGGATAGCCGTATGTCACGAGTGGCATGCCCGAAGGGGCTAGGATGCCGGGGCCAGCATGTCCGATGGGGCCAGGATAGACGTATGTCGGACCGGCATGCCCGAAGGGGCCATCATTTTACGTCGGGGCCAGCATGTCCGATGGGGCCAGGATAGACGTATCTTTGGACCGCACACCCGAAGGGGATTATTATTATTATTATTACTATTATTACTATTATTATTATTATTATTATTATTATTATTATTATTATTATTATTATTATTATATTATCATTATGCCGGAATTATCAACGCCCCGAAGGGGCCATCATTATTATTATTGCGCGGAAGCGGCCGTCCGAAGGGACTATTTCATTGGTATGTCGGAGGCGACACACGGGTTAGGTTGCATCCTTTGCTTAAGGAATGTGTGTTCATTTGTATTATTTACTTAAGGATTGTTCTAGGACCCCATGTATACATTTATGTTTTCCTCCAGCGAGGGCTGCGCAGTAATGAGCTTGATTGTGATTTCTTTTCTTCTAAATTGAGCGGTGGTTGTTATTTGTAATCGCTTTACATACTCGGTACATATCCCGTCTTGACCCTCCTTCTTCGGGGGGCGCGTTTTCATGCCACGCAGTACACCCGGATGAAGAGAAGACTTTGCTAGGAGTTGTTTCCGCGGGATTGGCGAGCTCCACCTCGGTTCGGAGTGTTGCCGAGTCAAAGTGTTCGGGTCATGGTTTTAGCATATGTTAGAGACTTTGCGGACGTGTCTTGTGGATAGTGCGTCGGGAAGTGCGAATGGATTGTAAATGTTAAAAGAGTATGCGTTTTCAGATAATGATTATTGTTTGAAAAGTTTCATGTTTCTTAAAAATTTTTGAAATGACAGGTTTTAGTAACGCGAACGTTTAAGGGTTCGCTCGACTCTGAGGAGGGTCGGGTGCCCATCACACCCCAGTAAGGTCGGGGTGTGACATCTAGTTCTAAAGGTTGTCTTCGGAATATCTTTCTCTCTAACCCTCACCTAGTGATACCCTGATCTTAAATCTATCTTCGAGAACCATTTAGCACCTTGCAACTAATCAAACAAATCATCAATCCTCGAAAGTGGATACTTATTCTTTATTGTCACCTTATTGATCTGCCTATAATCAATGCACATCCATAAATAGCCATCTTTCTTTCTCACAAATAACACTGGTGCTCCCCACGGTGACGTACTAGGCCTGATAAAGCCTTTCTCAAGCAAATCCTTCAACTGCTCCATTAATTCCCTTAACTCAGTAGACGCCATTCTATAAGGCGGAATGGATATTGGCTTAGTATCTGGTAATACGATAATGGCAAAGTCAATCTCCCATTCTGACGGAAGACACGAAGCTCATCCGGGAATAAATCTGAAAACTCATTAATCACTAAATCAGATTAAAGAGTCGGTGGCTTTGATTCTGTATCCTAAACCCGGACTAAATGATAAATACAACTCTTGGAAATCATCTTCCTTGCCTTGAGGTAGGAAATAAACCTACCTCTCGGTGTTGCTGTATTACCCTTCCACTCTAGAACCGGTTCCCCAGGAAACTGGAATCGGACCATCTTCATTCTGCAATCAACATTAGCATAACAAAAGGCCAACCATTCCATACCCATAATAACATCAAAATCTACCATATCTAGCTCGATCAAATCTGCCATATTATGACGATCACAGACTATGACTACACAATTTCTATATAACGTCTAGCTATTACTGGGTCACCAACAGGCGTAGACACCTGAAAAGATTTAATTTTTCACGCCCTAACCATGGCCTAGGCAAAACACGACACTCGGTGCGTTATTGCATGTGACCGAACGAACCACATGGCTTGCTGAATCATCATGAGGTATTACATGAGCGAAATAACATGAAACGTGATGAGCTTTTATAAAACATGAGATGTCATAATAATTTAATGAAATACTTGTTAAATCATGAATGCGGAACTATCATAAATTGAGCCAAAGATGGCTACACGACTCTAAGTATCTGACATAACTGATTAACTAGTCTATGAAACCTCTAATCATAAGTCTTGACTGGAAAACATACTTGCTGGGACAAGGCCCCAAGCATACCTTTAAATGCATAACTAGTAAAATAAAGATAACTGACTAAAACCCCGAATGAGATGGGGCCCACCAATAAGCTGATACGTGTACAGTCCTACTAAGCAGATGTCACGATCGAAGGGCGATGAGTCATGACGAGTGCCTGAACCCTAATGACAAGACACCCCTACACTTGCTTAACTATCACATAACAACAGGGTGGCCCACATCTGACTCATATCCAACTATATATATATATATATATATGCAAAATACTGAAGTAACAGTGGATGCCGACTAGGCTGCTATATATGTTCTACGCAAAAGAATAAGAGCCTACAAGGCTACATCATGTACCAACTACATACAACTGTCTATAGACCTCTAATGGAATAGAAAGTTGTAGAAAGGACGGGACAGGTCCCCGTCATACCCATATATATGTACATTTAAAAAAGGCATACCAAAATGAATTGCAACTCCGAACCAGGTGGAGTGCGTTAACTATAGCTGAATGTCGGTCCTACTGAGTTGGACCGTCTATCTGTCTACCTGTACCTGTGGGCATGAACGCAGCTCCCCAAGCAACGGGGAGTCAGTACGAATAATGTAACGAGTATGTAAGGCACAATAATAACAAGTACATAGAAGTCATGAGAGACATCTGAAACATGAAAGCTAATCTCAATATCTGATTGCATCTATAGCTAACATCCCAGAATATCTACACACTTTGTATAGTTGAAATCACCTCTAAGAGCGTATGATATGCATAGGTCATAATATAACTGATAGTGCTGTGGAACGTACATCATCATATAATAGTGCCGAGAAACGTACGACCCGATCTATAACATAATATTCTATAGTGCCGAGGAACGTACGACCCGATCCATATATAATAATATAATAGTACTGTTGAGGAACGTACGGCCCGATGCATATCATAAGCTGAGGCCACATATCTTGAATATAATCAAGAATTATCTAGCATGCTTAGACATAAGTTGAGGCCACATATCCTGAATGTAATCAAGAATTATGTAGCACACTCAAACATAAGCTGAGGCCACATATCCTAAATATAATCAAGAATTATCTAGCACACTCAGACATAAGCCGAGGCCACATATCCTGAATGTAATCAAGAATTATGTAGCACTCTCAGACATATCATGAAATCATTATAAACCTTAGGCTTTGGAAATCTCTAGGATTGGAGTTATCATAAAAATCTTCAGAATTATAGACTTCTGGCAGTTCTAGGAGTAAAATATTATGGATGTCATGTATGGAATCAAAACATAGGAATTATGCATCTTCAAGTCACGGGTCAGTGTGCATATGAATATGGATGCAATGCATAAATGAAATGAATACATAGAACTCTCGAAGTGACATGAGGTCGTGCTATCTTCGATGAACATTCTTTGAGCAAACATCATCAATATAAGAAACCTCATGTTATACCCCGTACTTTGTACGTGGGAATATTCTAAGTTGGTTGCAACAAGTTATGGACAAGACTTTTAATTTTCGATTTTGTTAATTTTTTTGTTGTTTTAATGCACAAGTTGCATATTCATCTTTTTATTGGTATGAAGTGTTAAGGGTAAATTGGGAATAAGAAAATTTGGGGTTAAAAGTGAATTATGAAAAGTTAAGCATTTCATGAAAATTAAGGGCTAGAAGTGAAATTTTGGAAACTTAATATTTCATGAAAATGGCCATATGTGGCCATGTGTGGGTGTGGGCCATGGTACACTTTTTTGATTTATATAAGTGGGCATAAGATGACTAATTAAGTCATCTTCATCATTTGGCACTCTAGAAATTTCAAGAAGCATGAAGAAAGAAAAAGAGAGGAGCAAACGGCCATGGAAAAAAGAAAGGAAGACCAAAAATTCTTCTTCAAAAAATTATTTTCTCCTAGCTTTCGTACCTATTGGAAGGTCCTTAGTAACATGAGATGATTGTTGAAGCAAGTAGAGTGGTTGTTCTTGAAGTTCTCAACCCTAGCCAAGTTGAAGAACAAAGTGGAAAAGGGTAAGTTTTAATCCTCTTTTCATATGTTATGCATGGTTTGTGTATGTTGTGGAGTGTGGAAATGAATGAAATCATGAAAATATGGATGTTGATGTTTGGCCGTGGGTGTGTAATGGTGTGGGAGTGATGAATTAATTGTATTATCATGTTTGGGTGTTGTTGTAGTGTGTAGAAATGGATGGAAATCATGGAATTTATGTATGTGATGTGTTGGCCGAAAATGTGCTGTTTTGTGTGTTAGGGAATGAACTAGTTTTGTGTAGTATTTTGGTTGTTGTTTGTTGTGGATTATGTGATGAAATATGAAGGTTTGATGGTTCAAATGTGAAGTTGAAATCATGTGGGCTGTTTTGGAACCTAATGGATCTTAATATGGTTTCTTGTATTTTTGAGATTAACGTTGTTAAAGTATGGATTGTTAGTATGGTTTATAAATTTGGAAGAAAAGAAATGTGTTGTTGATATTTCCTTGGACTTGGAAGGGTTCGGGTTGCCTTATGTTTTGGTTGGGTTGTTTTGGATAATTTTGTGGATTGTTGGAAATGTTATTGAATCATGTTTGAATGGTTTTGGATTGGTATTTGAACGCGTGAGCAATGATGTTGGATTGATTATATATGTTGATTTGAACGTAATTGGAATGTCGTCGAATTGTGCGAAAGAAGGTTGTTGATGTTAAAGTGCGTTTTAAATTAATGGTTGATGTTGTTAGAATGTTTGTTGGTATTGTTGCTAATGAATTTGGCCGAGTTGAAATCTCGGGGTTGTTGCATTTATAGGGGAAATGCTGCCCAAATTTCTGTAGATAAAAGTGATGGCATGAAATTGAATTCCTAATTGCTTATGGCTAATGTTTGGTGTTTAATGACATGTTGTAGAGTTTGAGAAGCCGAGACTTGAGTTTGGATTAGCTTAGGAAGCAATCAAGGTATGTAAAGCTTACCTTTCTTTCTTTTGGCATGTCTTAGATATGGCTAAGGTATGATATGTTATGAGCCTTGGGGGTAACTCTATTCTGAAATTCTGAACATTTTTATGATTCACACTCGTTTCTTGATGTTCGCATTTTGATACGGTCGGATTATGGTCCTTATGTCTTCCGTATGATTGGATTTTAAAAGTTGCAAAAAAAAAGAGAGATTTATTTTTAAAAGAGTTTTGTAACTACGAACGTCCGTAACTTTCACGAATGAACCAGATGGCTTTGATATGCCCGTAAATGATTCTATGACGTATAATGACTATGATTTCCATAGGCGGGCCCGGTTTGGGTTGACGCTCGTCCGTGGGTCCCGCGACTTTTCTTTGTATAGTGCTAACGACTTTTTGAAAAGAACTTAATACGACTATCCTTCCGACCCCCGAGTATGATTACTTATTTATCTGTTGAGTCTGAAATAAGGATTTTTATTTATGTGATTTTGATACGTAACTACGGTTTCTGAAGTTCGATTTGATATGTTCCCGAGTGACGTTCGGAAGAAAATCTGATTTGACAACTGTATTTGGCTACTTATGATTCTGCTTGTGCATTCTGTTGTTACATTTTTTGCCGAGTCCCGGGCCGGTATGTATCGTGCGCAATGCGTGATGTTGCCGCTGGATTCTTGACCGCGGTATGTGTGATGTTGCCGCTGGATTCTTGACCGCGGTATGTGTGATATTGCCGCTGGATTCTTGGCCGCGGTATGTGTATATGTGATATTGCCGCTGGGTATTTGTCCGCGGTATGTTTAGTGATATTGACCGCTGGGTATTTGTCCGCGGTATGTTGAGTGATATTGACCGCTGGGTATTTGTCCGCGGTATGTTGAGTGATATTGACCGCTGGGTATTTGTCCGCGGTATGTTGAGTGATATTGACCGCTGGGTATTTGTCCGCGGTATGTTGAGTGATATTGAAAATAAACACTTTCGTATTCTGGATTTGCACTTACTTTCGGTGTTTCTGTTTCGATTATGACTTAGATTTGCTTACTGTATCTTCTGCTTTGGAATATGAAGTATGATGTGGTATGATATATGTATTCTGGAATAGGATCAGTCGGTTAATGTCAGCTCATACGATATGTTCTATTTTCCGTATATGTGAGACAGAAATGTTTTTTTTTTTAAAGAAAGCGAAGCATTTTGGCCTTCTGATTATCATATTTGTCTTCTGTACCTCTTATGTATGATTTGTATGTCGGATGCAAGCACTGTGGTATTCTGACTATGGTGCTCACTTTCTGTACTCCTTATTTGGGTTATGACCTTATTTTCTGTATTTCATGCTTTGCATACTCAGTACATATGTCGTACTGACCCCCTTTCTTCGGGGGCTGCGTTTCATGCCACGCAGAAGTATTCGGATGAGTAGAGGATATTAGCAGCAGATGTCCTAGCTGGATTGGCGAGCTCTATTTCCTCTCGGAGTGTTGCCGAGTCCGAGCATTTATGTTATGGTATCTGGGTTATGTTAGAGACTTTGCAGACAGGGTCATATATGTAATATGTCAATTGTAAGCGGCTAGGCGAGCCGATATGTTGTTATGCATTATTCTGCAGATTTGTTTGTAATCGGCTATGTAAGCTGATATATCAGTATGCATTATGTTACAAATTCGTTATGACTACGGATTTTATTTGATTTGAAAAGATGAAGGGCATGTATGTTTTCCGAAAAATTTTCATTACGTACTTATGTCATGTTTAGCGGGCCCAGTATGATTATGTGTATTACGAAAGTCTGCGGGTTCACTCGGCCCTAGGTAAGGGTCGGGTGCCCATCATGCCCTATCAAAAATTATGGTGTGACAAATTGGTATCAGAGCAGTTCGTCCTAGGGGTTGTCTGCAAAGTCGTGTCCAGTAGAGTCTTGTTTATGGTGTATTGCGCGCCACATTTATAAATAGGAGGCTACCGGGAATTTAGGTTGGTTACTCTTTTTTCATATCTAAGATCGTGCCATAGAGCCAAGTCATAGGAGATGAGACTCCTTACCCTGATTTGTGATTGCAGCTGAAGAATGACACTGATAGAAGAAAGTGATTGATGATGTTGGAAGTCACAAAGTACGCAGGTAAGTAAAGGTATGAAAGATATATGTTGGGAAAGATATTGAAGTTGCGATTGAAATACAAGTTGAATATTAAAGGGGGAAAGTAAACAAGAAAGTGTAGCAAGTGTCGTTTGAGTTGGGCATACAAGGTATGTTCATTATTTTTGTGTACTGTTGATGATATTGGGAGCCCTGTGTGGCTGCGATATGATATGATATGTATATATATTTTGGCCCTGTGAGGCATTGTTGGTATTTCCTGTGTACAGGTTTTGGGATAGTAAGAAATACAGAGGAAACTCTGCCGAAATTTTCCAAAAAAAAAAAAAAAAAGAAAGAAGAATGAGATATGGGTTTGTAATACGACTTGAAAGGTCGTACCGATGGTAATAGTGAGATTAAGACAAGAGTACAGATGAAGGAAAAGTTTGAATCGAGATCCTTAAGACCCCATACCACAAGTTGAACATTCGAGGACGAATGTTCTAAAGGGGGAAAGGATGTTATACCCCGTACTTTGTACGTGGGAATATTCTAAGTTGGTTGCGACAAGTTATGGACAAGACTTTTAATTTTCGGTTTTGTTGATTTTTTTGTTGTTTTAATGCACAAGTTGCATATTCATCTTTTTATTGGTATGAAGTGTTAACGGTAAATTGGGAAAGAAAATTTGGGGTTAAAAGTGAATTATGAAAAGTTAAGCATTTCATGAAAATTAAGGGCTAGAAGTGAAATTTTGAAAACTTAATATTTCATGAAAATGGCCATATGTGGCCATGTGTGGGTGTGGGCCATGGTACACTTGTGTGATTTATATAAGTGGGCATAAGATGACTAATTAAGTCATCTTCATCATTTGGCACTCTAGAAATTTCAAGAAGCATGAAGAAAGAAAAAGAGAGGAGCAAACGGCCATGGAAAAAAGAAAGGAAGACCAAAAATTCTTCTTCAAAAAATTATTTTCTCCTAGCTTTCGTACCTATTGGAAGGTCCTTAGTAACATGGGATGATTGTTGAAGCAAGTAGAGTGGTTGTTCATGAAGTTCTCAACCCTAGCCAAGTTGAAGAACAAAGTGGAAAAGGGTAAGTTTTAATCCTCTTTTCATATGTTATGCATGGTTTGTGTATGTTGTGGAGTGTGGAAATGAATGAAATCATGAAAATATGGATGTTGATGTTTGGCCGTGGGTGTGTAACTGTGTGAGAGTGATGAATTAATTGTATTAGCATGTTTGGGTGTTGTTGTAGTGTGTAGAAATGGATGGAAATCATGGAATTTATGTATGTGATGTGTTGGCCGAAAATGGGCTGTTTTGTGTGTTAGGGAATGAACTAGTTTTATGTAGTATTTTGGTTGTTGTTTGTTGTGGATTATGTGATGAAAAATGAAGGTTTGATGGTTCAAAGTGAAGTTGAAATCATGTGGGCTGTTTTGGAACCTAATGGGATCTTAATATGGTTTCTTGTATTTTTGAGATTAATGTTGTTAAAGTATGGATTGTTAGTATGGTTTATAAATTTGGAAGAAAAGAAATGCGTTGTTGATATTTCCTTGGACTTGGAAGGTTTCGGGTTGCCTTATGTTTTGGTTGGGTTGTTTTGGATAATTTTGTGGATTGTTGGAAATGTTATTGAATCATGTTTGAATGGTTTTGGATTGGTATTTGAACGCATGAGCAATGATGTTGGATTGATTATATATGTTGATTTGAACGTAATTGGAATGTCGTCGCATTGTGCGAAAGAAGGTTGTTGATGTTAAAGTGCGTTTTGAATTAATGGTTGATGTTGTTAGAATGTTTGTTGGTATTGTTGTTAATGAATTTGGCCGAGTTGAAATCTCGGGGTTGTTGCATTTATAGGGGAAATGCTGCCCAAATTTCTGTAGATAAAAGTGATGGCATGAAATTGAATTCCTAAGTGCTTATGGCTAATGTTTGGTGTTTAATGACGTGTTCTAGAGTTTGAGAAGCCGAGACTTGAGTTTGGATTAGCTTAGGAAGCAATCAAGGTATGTAAAGCTTACCTTTCTTTCTTTTGGCATGTCTTAGATATGGCTAAGGTATGATATGTTATGAGCCTTGGGGGTAACTCTATTCTGAAATTCTGAACATGTTTATGATTCACACTCGTTTCTTGATGTTCGCATTTTGATACGGTCGGATTATGGTCATTATGTCTTCCGTATGATTGGATTTTAAAAGTTGCAAAAAAAAAAAAAAGATTTATTTTTCAAAGAGTTTTGTAACTACGAACGTCCGTAACTTTCACAGACAGAACCGGATGGCTTTGATATGCCCGTAAATGATTCTATGACGTATAATGACTATGATTTCCATAGGCGGGCCCGGTTTGGGTTGACGCTCGTCCGTGGGTCCCGCGACTTTTCTTTGTATAGTGCTAATGACTTTTTGAAAAGAACTTAATACGACTATCCTTCCGACCCCAGAGTATGATTACTTATTTATCTGTTGAGTCTGAAATAAGGATTTTTATGTACGTGATTTTGATACGTAACTACGGTTTACGGTTCGGTTTGATATGTTCCCGAGTGACGTTCGGAAGAAAATCTGATTTGACAACTGTATTTGGCTACTTATGATTCTGCTTGCGCATTCTGTTGTTACATTTTTCGCCGAGTCCCGGGCCGGTATGTATCGTGCGCAATGCGTGATGTTGCCGCTGGATTCTTGACCGCGGTATGTGTGATGTTGCCGCTGGATTCTTGACCGCGGTATGTGTGATATTGCCGCTGGATTCTTGGCCGCGGTATGTGTATATGTGATATTGCCGCTGGGTATTTGTCCGCGGTATGTTGAGTGATATTGACCGCTGGGTATTTGTCCGCGGTATGTTGAGTGATACTGACCGCTGGGTATTTGTCCGCGGTATGTTGAGTGATATTGACCGCTGGGTATTTTTCTGCGGTATGTTGAGTGACATTGACCGCTGGGTATTTGACCGCGGTATGTTGAGTGATATTGAAAATAAACACTTTCGTATTCTGGATTTGCACTTACTTTCGGTGTTTCTGTTTCGATTATGACTTAGATTTGCTTACTGTATCTTCTGCTTTGGAATATGAAGTATGATGTGGTATGATATATGTATTCTGGAATAGGATCAGTCGGTTAATGTCAGCTCATACGATATGTTCTATTTTCCGTATATGTGAGACAGAAATGTTTTTTTTGAAAGAAAGCGAAGCATTTTGGCCTTCTGATTATCATATTTGTCTTCTGTACCTCTTATGTATGATTTGTATGTCGGATGCAAGCACTGTGGTATTCTGACTATGGTGCTCACTTTCTGTACTCCTTATTTGGGTTATGACCTTATTTTCTGTATTTCATGCTTTGCATACTTAGTACATATGTCGTACTGACCCCCTTTCTTCGGGGGCTGTGTTTCATGCCACGCAGGTGTATTCGGATGAGTAGAGGATATTAGCAGCAGATGTCCCAGCTGGATTGGCGAGCTCCATTTCCTCTCGGAGTGTTGCCGAGTCCGAGCATTTATGTTATGGTATCTGGGTTATGTTAGAGACTTTGCAGACAGGGTCATGTATGTAATATGTCAGTTGTAAGCGGCTAGGCGAGCCGATATGTTGTTATGCATTATTCTGCAGATTTGTTTGTAATCGGCTATGTAAGCCGATATATCAGTATGCATTATGTTACAGATTCGTTATGACTACGGATTTTATTTGATTTGAAAAGATGAAGGGCATGTATGTTTTCTGAAAAATATTCATTACGTACTTATGTCATGTTTAGCAGGCCCAGTATGATTATGTGTATTCCGAAAGTCTGCGGGTTCACTCGGCCCTAGGTAAGGGTCGGGTGCCCATCATGCCCAATCGGAAATTAGGGTGTGACACCTCAAGACCCATGAACAGAAGGAACAATCATAGTGTTGGATGAATTGCCTTTCGGATTGATTATTAATGTTGCTAGGTTGGTTGTTGTTGTTGTTGTTGATTTGGCCGAGTTAAATTCTCGGGGTTGGCCTATTTACAGGGGAAATGCTGCCCAAATTTCTGTAGAATTAAGGGCTAAATTGGAATTAAATGCCCAAATGTCTCTAGCTAATGTTTGGCATATTATGACTTGTTTGTAGACCTTGGGCAGCCCGAGACGTAGGTTGGATTTATCTTGAGTTTGAGCTAGCGTTGAGTGCGTACGAGGTATGTAAAGCCCAATCCTTTCTTCTTTTGGCATGCCTTAGTTTCAAATAGGCTATGACACGAGCCTCGAGAAAATTCGATTCTCCCAATCCGAGCATTTTTATGGCTCTTATCCGTTTCTTAGAATTTGTATGTTGATATGATGAAATATTGGCTTTTATGTCTTTGAAATATTTGATTTTCAACTTTTGCATAAAAAGTTTGGCCTTTAAAAAGTTCCGTAACTACGAACGCTTGTATCTTTCACAGAAAGGCTCAGATTGCCTCGATATGCTCGTAGGAGATTGTATGATGTATGATAAGTATGTTATCATAGGCGGGCCCGACTCGGGTCAACACCCGTCCGTGGGCCCCGCAACTCTTTTTTTTGTAATTCTGATGACTTGTGACAAAATATGATATGACTAATATTCCGATTTTAAGTATGGTCATTTTACTTATCATTTGAGTCTGATAATGATTTTATGCATATGGTTACTCACAACTCCGTCCGTGCATTCTGTAATATCTTTCGCCGAGTCCCGGGCCGGTTCTGTTGTCGTGCGCGCTTTGTTATACTCCGGTGTTATGCTGTGATTATGGTTCACCGAGCCCCTCGCTCGAGGGCCGGGTTCCGCTCATATTTGGTGTTATGCTGTGTATGGCGTTATGCTGTGTATGATGTTTGACGGGGATACGGAGATTTGAAACTTTCTGGTGTTATGCTGTGTTATGGCGCCATAGACAGGCGGGCGACCATATTTTCTGTGCCCTATGCATGATTCGTATTTTTAAAGTAAACATTTTGATATTTTTGAAATGCATTTATTTTCTGTACCTCTATTTCGATTGTGACTCAGATTTGTATACTACATTTTCTGCTTTGCATACTCAGTACATATTTCGTACTGACCCCCTTTCTTCGGGGGCTGCGTTTCATGCCCGCAGGTACAGACGCACAGTTTGGTGATCTACCAGTTTAGGACACCCTCTTCTGCTGTTTGGAGTGCTCCTCTTATTCCGGAGCCTATATTTTGGTATATATATATTTGTTCGCTGCATTGTATATATTTGTTCAGGGGTACGGCGGGGCCCTGTCCCGTCATATGATTCTGTTTGTCTGTTTAGAGGTCTGTGGACATGTATGTGGGTTATGCCCATTCTGTACGGTTGTGTTTGTATGTTATATGTTCTGGGCGATCCCATTCGCCGTGGCAGCCTCGTCGGCTTGCGTTTGTATATGTTTTGGGCCGTTGCGCCATTTGATAGCCTCGTCGGCTTCTGATATATGTATGGCTGTGTTTGAGATGTGTTTGCGTCAGTTTGATATAATCTGAGACAGCGTTTGATATTTGTGTCCGTATAAGCCATCTGTTTGCGACTCGGATTTATAAATGTGTTTGGGTGCCCAGCTCGGGCACTAGTCACGGCCTACGGGGTTGGGTCGTGACAGAAGTGGTATCAGAGCAGTTCGTCCTCGGAATGTCTACAGACCGTTTCTAGTAGAGTCTTGTTTATCGGTGTGTTGTGCACCACATCTATAAACAGGAGGCTACAGGACATTTTGGATGTTATCTTTCCTTCTGATCTTAGATCGTGCGATAGAGCTGTGTTATCAAGATGACTCTTTTCTGACGAAATGTTATGTTTTCAGCGATGCCTCCGAGGAAGGCCACAGTACGCCGAAGGGCAAGTCTACGGCGAGACCGGCCCAGTAGAGCCCGGATGACTACTAGGGCTCGTGCCCATATTGAGCCAGATATTGTGCCTCCGACGGCTAGTTCTGCTACGCCGCCAGTATCAGAGGGATTTGGAGCGTCCACAGCTGCAGCACAGGGGGCGGCTCCATCGCCAGCTCCTGCGGTGCCAGTACTTGTACCTCCACCTCCCCAGCTAGGGGCGGATGATGGGACCCTGCATGAGGCAGTTCAGTTATTGACTCGGTTGGTAGCGGGGCAGGTCCACAGACAGGGAGCAGGGGATGATCGTGTAGACAGGCGCGATAGTCAGAGGGGCCGTGATTTTCTACTTTGTGGCCCACCAGAGTTTTTCAGGTCAAAGCCCGTAGAGGACCCTCATGAGTTCGTCCGACAGATGCAGCGTACCCTGCGATTGATTAGTGCTTCCGAGACAGAGTCGGTTGAGATGGCATCATACCGGTTGCACGATGTAGCAGCTAATTCGTATGAGTCGTGGATGCTGTCCAGAGGCGAGGGCGCCCCTCCAGCCGTATGGGGCGAGTTTACTGAGGCTTTCCTGGCCCATTTTCTGCCTCCGGAGGTGAGGCGAGCCAGGGTAGACAGATTCTCGCCGTTTGAAGCAGAGGGCGGAGCCGTCCGGGAGTACGGTTTAGAGTTCGATTCGCCGCCGATATGCGCCCGCATATGTAGGGACACGACCGACCGGATGCACCGATATAGCGGGGGGGACCCGGACGAGCTCGTTGATAGTCGCGGTGTTGGCGGCCCGGCCGATGGATATTGCCGTATACGGAGCCCATGCCTGGGCATGGAGGACAGACGCGAGAGGGCGCCGGCCGATAGGGTTGATGACAAGGGGCCGCCCCAAGAGAGCTAGATCATCTGGGTATTCTAGGGATTTTCGAGGCGTGCGACCTCGGCCCGAAGAAACGGATGATCCTCCCCGGCCCGACGGGCACACCCCGCGCTCCACCGGCCGGAGATCAGAGGGTACAGGATATTCAAGGGCAGGCCAGAGCTCCAGGTTTTCAGGCTCACAGTTGGACAAAGGCTCCAGTAGTCAGATGAGACCCCCCAGACCTCCGTGTTCCCACTGTGGGAGACAGCACCCGAGAGAGTGTTTTCGTGCCACTGGTGCGTGCTTTACTTGTGGGTTTGTCGGGGGTCATCGATGAGAGATTGTCCCGGTTAGAGGTGGTGCGGCGGCGCGGCTCGGTCTGCGGGTCGGCCGGTGGTTCATCTTCATCCTCGGTAGCTATGCGCCCTACGGGCGAGGTACACCGGCGCCCGGCGGCCGAGGCGGGGGTCGTGGCGAGTTCTCGGTTCTAGCGGTCCTTCGAACCGCATATATGCATTGGCCGGCCGACAGGGACCCGGGAGGCGTCGCCTAATGTTGTTACAGGTATATTACTGGTCTTCTCTCGAGATGTGTATGCACTGATTGATCCTGGTTCTACATTATCATATATTTCTCCCCTTGTTGCTAATAAAATTGGGATAGAATCTGAGCCGATAGAGCCCTTTGAGGTAGCTACACCAGTAGGGGATTCTGTTATAGCCAGCCAGGTTTATAGAGATTGTTCTGTGGCCGTTGTACTAAGGCCGATTTGGTAGAGTTAGATATGACTGAGTTTGATGTGATTATGGGTATGGATTGGCTAGCTTCTTGTTATGCTAATGTTGACTGTCAAAAGAAGATAGTCCGTTTCCAATTTCTAGGGGAGCCAGTCATAGAGTGGCCAGGTAATACAAAGATCGCCGAGGGGTAATTTATTTCATACCTCAAGGCAAGAAAAATGATCAGAAAAGGCTATATTTATCATCTGGTTCATGTCCATGATTTAGAAGCAGAGGCTCCGACCCTTCAGTCAGTCCCAGTGGTTAATGAATTTTTAGATGTATTCCTAGATGAGCTTCCAGGCCTTCCCCCTGAGCGGGAGGTAGAGTTTGCTATTGATTTATTGCCAGATACTCAGCCTATCTCTATTCCTCCGTACATAATAGCACTTGCTGAATTGAAAGAATTGAAAGAGCAGCTAAGAGATTTGTTAGAGAAGGGCTTTATTAGGCCCAGTACATCACCCTGGGGAGCGTCGGTATTGTTTGTGAGGAAGAAGGATGGATTACTGCGAATGTGCATTGATTACCGGCAGCTGAATAAGGTAACCATCAAGAATACCCCCTCCCCATGATTGATGATTTGTTTGATCAGTTGCAGGGTGCCAGGTGTTTCTCGAAGATAGACCTGCAGTAAGGCTATCATTAGGTACAGGTACGAGAGGCTGATATTCCTAAGACAAAAGATTCGGACCCGATATGGGCACTATGAATTCAGTGATGTCTTTTGGGCTGACTAATGCCCCAGCAGTATTTATGGACCTGATGAATCGGGTATTCAGACCGTTCTTAGACATGTTCGTGATTGTGTTCATTGATGACATCCTGGTTTATTCTCGATCAGAAGCAGAACATGCAGATCATTTGAGGACGGTACTTGGCACACTTCGGCACCAGAAGCTGTATGCTAAATTTTCTAAGTGTGAATTCTGGCTGACTTCAGTGGCATTTCTGGGGCATATCTGTTACGCCTTAGAAAATTTTCCGTACATGTACAGTGAGTAGGCGAGAGAAGGTCATAACGTATGCAATGTTGATCGAGCAAAAAAGGATGTAAGTAGCCTTAATTACGAGTTTCAAGGAAATGCGAGGTGAGGAAAGAAAGTTATTAAGGGAAAGCGAGTCGCATGGTGTATATCGGGCAAGAATTTTGAGCAACGAGTTAACGAGGGCGTAAGGATTCCTTAGAGAAGTGGGAAGATGTCCCTAAGATTGGTATTGAAGTGTCAAACAAGTGCCAAGAAGGTTCCATAAGGATCGGAGATCAAACGAGTCGACGAGAATGAAAACGGAATCACTGAGCATTATACGATCCAATCTACGGACCGTATAAATGATACCAGCCGTATAATTGGCCGTATAGTTGGCCAAAGGAGGGACCAGCCACTGGACCAAATGTACGCCAGTAAATACGGTCCATATAAATAGTACGGACCGTATGTTGGTCCGTATAATGGAGGTCGGCCAGATTTTGTGGTTTTAAAATAATGATCCCATTTCATTTTTATTACTTCTCCTTCTCTCTACACAACTCCATCTCTCTCTAGAACCTTTTCAAAACTCTTCCAACACAAGAAAACCAAGGGAATCAAGGATCAACAACATCAAATTCATGAACCCAAGTGGATGAAAACCATCTAGAAGTCATCTCTCTCAAGAAATCCCCAAAGGATAGAAGCTAGGGTTTTGTTGTTGGAGGAGTACTCTTACTCAAGGCTTGTTTCACCATCATCTAAGGTATGTTTCATGACTTTTATATGTTGTGTAGGGTGTTGGAAAGCTAAGATGCTTAGATTGTACAAACATGGAAAATGGGTTCTTAAGAAGATGAATAGTGTCACTATTGAATAGTGGTTAGATGGAAATCATGAGTGTTGGTATGATGTGATTATGAATATGTTATAAATGATGTGTAGACCATGAAATGAGTGTGAAGTACGCAAAATTATGATGATGGGCCAAAAGCCACAAATGTGAGTAATTGGAGGAAATTGGTGGATTTTGCTAAATGTATAAGAACGATGAATGTTGGGTTCTATATTGTAATTATTGTTGTGAATGTTGGGAGTCGAAATAGAGTAAGGGAAACGTAGTAGAAACAAAGGAGATGCTGCCCAATTTTCCTTAGAAATAGAGGTCCGTTCTTATAAATTCGTAACTAACGACGACATGAATTCTCTTGAAGGTATGTGTAAGCGCATTAAAGGAAGAACGAGCAAGCAATAAGGATAGTAAACGTCAAAGGTGTGTAAGGCCGTCCCTTTTCTTTCAAGGCATGATCCTTAGGCTATAGCTTCGTAAATGTTTCTATGTCTCTCTCGTTTTCATAAGTTAAATGCTTACGTCCCCAAGGCATAAATTCCTATTCTAATAATCCATAGTTGTTTTCCCAAATTGCCATGTTCTTCAAACCAAAGATGTACGATTTTGTGATCCTTCAGGATAACATAAATGAGCATGTTTTACGATAGAAATGGCAAAGCCAAAGTTGAGGATATATTCTATAATGATGAAGGTTATGATGATTTTTATGACCAACAGTCTCAAGTTATGAGCTTAATGTTTTTACGAGAATGATTTTATGCTCAAAGGCTCCGAGTTCATGATTTCAATGACGACATAAGAATGTCAAGCTATCTATCAACCCTTTTTATTTCATTCATGGATACTGACAAGGTTTTCTCAAAAATCCCAAAGACATACGGATTGACTTCTTACAAGATTATAGCCCTGTTTTACCTTCCCTTAAAAGAGTTATCGTTCATATTTGTAGCGTTCATTGATAGTCCCACCTTACTATAATTGTTCGTTCAAGGTGAGGCGTGATGACCATGATGAATCCATAACACAGTCGGGGGCTACGACCTTACGTCCCTCCGATAGAACTATAGCTTTTCCTTGAGCTCTTGTGCATGCTATGTATATTATGTATGTATATGAGATGAAAAATGTTTTCAGGGGAAATGGGGGAAGGCGAGGCGCTATAGACGCATAGCTACCTGATCAGCTGGCATATCATGTTATGATTTCATATCCCGGACGCGGGATACCCGAACGCGGGATACCCGGACGCGGGCTAGATGGGTGATGGATCGGGCCGTACGTTCCGCGGCATAGTTTTTATATATATATATATATATATATATATATATATATATATATATATATACGATGATGGATCGGGCTACACGTTCCGTAGCAATATATAATATGATGATTATGAGTATGCATGCATGAATCCGCCTCAAGAGGCAAGCGATCGGTTATTCATTGTGTTATGTTATCCCCTTATCACCTCTTATTTTATTGATGTATGCCTTACATACTCGGTACATTATTCGTACTGACGTCCTTTTCTTTGGACGCTGTGTTCATGCCCACAGGTAGACAGGGAGGCGGTCCAGCTCGGTAGAAGCCACCAGCCGGTCTGAGGAGCACTCCATCTTCCGGAGGTGCTATTTGGTTGATCCCTTTTGTGTATATTGTATATGCCATCCAGTAGAGGCTCGTAGGTACTAGACGTGGGTTGTGGTTCCATGATGTAGACAGTGTGTATGTTTATATGTATTCCGAAATGTGTTTTTGTATTACATAATGTTTCTAAGATAAGCAAATGTTTCTAAAGCGAAAAGCAAATTCTCTATTTAAGGTATTCGGATAAAGACGAATGTTTGTCAATTGAGTTAAGGAGGTGAGCGGTGCTCGGTGGTTAGCCTGCCCATTGGCTGGTTTGATGTTGGGAAAAACTAAGTTAATCGGCCCAATATGATTCAAGACACGTTGATGAGGTAAAACTTATTGGGGAAAGGTTGCGATAATCGACGTCGACAAGCTAGGGTTCCGTCGACACTTAGGGTTCCAGTGGCGAGTGGGTATTCTTGAAGATATCACCCATGAAAGGTGTAATGAGATTCGACAAGAAGGAGAAGCTTAGCCCGAGATATATTAGGCCTTATTAAATTTTTTCGTAAGGTAGGCAAAGTTGTCAATGAATTAGACCTACCCTTTGATCCGGAAGCAAGACACCGATTGTTTCATGTGTCTATGCTTCGCAAATGCATTGGTGACTCGTCTAGGGTATTCCCTGTGGATGATGTCCAGGTAACGGAAGAGCTACCGTACGAGGAGAACCCTGTAGCTATACTGGATCGTCAGGTAAGAAGGTTGCGTACTAAAGACGTGGCTTCTGTTAAGGTATTATGGTGGAACAATAATAGGGAGGAGATGACTTGAGAAACTGAAGAGGAGATGAAGAACAAATATGATTGGTAGATGAGACTGCATGTTATTGTAATAAAGGAAACCCCTCGAGATCCTTATAAGACCTTATGAGACTAGTTTAACATTCGAGGACGAATGTTCTAAAGGGGGGAAGGATGTTATATCCGAAATTTTTAAACAATGGGATATTCCAAAGCTAATCGCGACGAGTTAAGGACAAGACTATTTTGGGATCCGAGGTAGAGACTTTTAGCCTCCGATTTTGTTTTAATGCACAGGTTGCCTATAAATTTTATTTGGTATAGAATATTAATAGAGATTAGGGATTAATTAACCAAGATTAGATTATTAAGTGGGATTAAAGTTTAATTATTCATTAATTAAGCCATAGTGGCCGTGTGGGCCCCACCTGTGACATGGCCAAGTGTAATTGGCTCACACTTTGGGTGGGACACATGTCCGCCCATGGACTTCCTATATATAGTAAATTGATGATTCATTCATCAACTATCCACCTTATTTCTTCACCTACAACTTAAGAAAACTAAGAGATAGAGAGAGAGACTCTCGGCCATGGCTGGCCTAGATTGAGGTCTTTGTGTTGATAAAAAAAAAAAATTTCTTCAAGCATTTCAACTACTTAGAAGGTGTATAACAACATGGAGTAATCATTGAAGCAACAAGAACAAGTATAAATTCAAGGCACAAATTCTAGCCAAGTTGAGAAGTCAAGTGATTAAGGTAAGGTTTAATCTCCTTTTACATGTATGGAGGATGGTTTGAGTGTGTTGTAATGTGTAATTATGGATGAAATTTGTAGAAATATGTATGTTGGTAGTAAGGCCGTGTAGGGGCTGTTTGTGTAGAAAAATGGTGAATTGATTTACTTGATATTTTGGTTGTTGTTGTTATGGATGTTTGGTGAGAATGAAGGTTTAATGGTTCAAGTTGGAGTTGTAATTGTTTGTGGGTACATTATAGAAGCTAATATGATGTTAATATAGTTTCTTGCATTTATATAAATGATGTTGCTAAACGTGTGGTTGTTGGTATGATTTGTGAAGTTGGAAGAAAAAGAATGTATTGTTGTTATTCTTGTTAAACTTGGAAGATTATATGTTGTATTGTATGTTGGTTGGGCTGTTTTGGAGTATTATACGGGTACATCCAGAATGTCCTCGAGACATGTTGAATAGCCTCGGGTTGATACTTGAATGTATGATTAGTAATGTTGGTTTGGTTGTATGTAGTTGGCTTGAAAATAAGCGAAACGTCGTCTAATTATCTAGAAAGGAGTTACTAACATTAGAATGCGTTTTGAACCTCTTCGTAGTTTAATCGTAGCTCTTGACGTCTTAATATAGGTTGAGATACTATTGGGTAGCGTATACGTGTTGTGTTGCGAGTAAACGCTAAAAGGTATGTAAAGCTTACCCTTTCTTTCTTTTGGCATGTCCTAGATTTAAGTATGATGTGATATGAGCTTTGGGGAAATTCTATTCGCAAGTTCCGAGCATGATTTATGATCCTTATTCAGTTTTTGATGTTAGAACCCTCGACATGATCGAGCTATTACCCTCGAGTCTTTTATATGATTGAATAGTAAATGATGCATAAAGGTTCCTATTCTTAAAGGATTCTATAATGAATAATGTTCATAACTTTTGTAAACTGACTCGGATTAACTTAATACATGTCTATGATCCCTGAGGCCTTATTTTGATATAGTTCATAATGGTATTCAAAGAATACTGAACACGACTATCGTCCTGATACTCTAGCGTTGACTAGTCTACTTATCTATTGAGTCTCAAAAGATGATTTATATGTATATGGTTACTCACTACTCTGCTCGTGCATACTGTTGCATCTTTCACTAAGTCCCGGGGCGGGACATGTTCTCGTGCACAGCTCCACTGCATTATTCCCCGAGTCCCTCACTAGAGGGCCGGGACACGTTATATGTATATATATGATGATATGATGATATGATGACATGATAATATGATGATACGGGGATAGAGGCCAGGATGGCATATGATGATGTTATTCGCCGAGTCCCTCACTAGAGGGCCGGGACACGTTATATGTACATGTATATGATGATTTTATTTACCGAGTCCCTCACTAGAGGGCCGAGACACGTTATATATGCATATGTACAGGATGATAATCTAATCATGTCACCGAGTCCCATGATGGGTCGGGTATGGTATATGATAATGATATGCATGACTTGCTTTACAAGGCACAGGTACAGTGATTTCTTGATTACCATATTTGTCTCTGAAATCTCTCTTCGGTTATGATGTTTCTTGATGTATTTCATGCTTTATATACTCAGTACATATTTCGTACTAACCCCCTTTCTTCGGGCCGCGTTTCATGCCGCAGTACGATGCTCGATTTGGTGACCCTTCGACAATTAAGATTTCTACTCAAAATTGTCTTGGAGTGCTCGTTGTTCGGAGTTCAGACTTTTGGCACGTCTAGCTCGATATATGTATATGTTTACTCGAGTGGGTACGGCGGGGCACGTCCCGTCATATATTCTTATTGATACTCTTAGAGGTCTGTAGACATATGTGTAGGTTGTATATAGTTGTTGTTCAGTTGTGTCTGTATGACTTATATTTTGGGACGTTCCTATTCGTAGTGGCAGCCTTGTCGGCTCGCGTATATATATATATATATATATATTTTGGGATGTTGTATGTAGTGGCAGCCTTGTCGGCTTGCGTATATGTTTGGTTGGGCGTACCCACGTGTTTCGTGATAGCCTTGCCGCTTATGTACGATGTTATCCGTTGGTAGTTATGACTCCACAGGAGACAGGTTGTCTTGATATATATACATATGTGACAGCTTTGAGATGACGTCTTGCCTTTTTATATAAGTTCTTTATTATGCTAGTTGTGGATGATTATAGTTAACAGGTGTATACGAGTGTCCAGCTCGGGCACTAGTCACGGCCTACGGGGTTGGGTCGTGACAATTTGGGTTGACTAACGCTCCAGTGATGTTTATGAATTTGATGAATAATGTATTCAGGCCTTTCTTAGATATGTTTGTGATCGTGTTTATTGATGATATTCTAGTATACTCTCGGACAGAAGCGGAGCACGCAGACCAACTGCATATTGTCCTTGGGATTCTTCGAGCTCGTGAGTTGTATGCTAAATTTTCGAAATGTGAGTTACGCTGAATTCTGTAACTTTTCTGGGCCATATTATTTCAGCTGACAATATTCGAGTAGATATTCAGAAAATTAAGGCTGTGAAGACTTAGCCAAGGCCTGCAACACATATAGAAGTCCGTAGCTTTTGGGATTAGTAGGCTACTATAAAAGATTTGTGGAAGGATTTTCTTCTATTTTAGCACCATTAACTAAGCTAACTCAGAAATCAGTAAAATTTCAGTGGATCGATGCTTGCGAACACAGTTTCCAGGAATTGAAGGACAAATTAACTTTAGCCCCAATCCTAACACTTCCAGAAGGACCGGATGGTTATGTTGTTTATTGTGATGCCTCCGGTGTCGGATTGGGCTGTGTGTTGATGCAAAGACGGTTAAGTCATTGCCTATGTTTCTCGGCAATTGCGGAAACACGAAAAGAACTATCCAAGCCATGACCTTGAATTGCCTGCGTTTATTCATGCACTGAAAATATGGAGACATTACTTGTACGGTGTACATGTTGACATTTATACAGATCACAAGAGTCTCCAATATATTTTCAAGCAGAAGGAGTTAAATCTACGGCAGAGGCTGTGGTTAGAACTATTGAAAGATTATGATGTGAGTATTTTATATCATCCTAGAAAGGTGAATTTAGTAGCTGATGCACTTAGCCGCAAATCAATGGGTAGTCTATGTGAGATCCCTCCAGAGAAGAAAGAATTAGTCCATAATCTCCACTAGCTAGCTAGCCCTAGGAGTTCGTCTAATTGATTCAGGCAATGCAGGAGTTGGTATTCACAACCTAGCTGTTTCATCCTTAGATATGGAGGTGCGAGAGCGCCAATATGAAGATCCCCAGTTGATTCACTATAGAGATACATTTCCTAAGAAAGAGAAGTCACCATTTGAGACTTGAGATGGAGTTCTCGAGGTGTCGAAGGCAGTGTGTGCCGCGATGTGGCGGGGACTACGTCATTAGATTCTGAAAAAAGCTCATTACTCCCGCTATTCTATTCATCCAGGAGCAACAAAGATGTATCACGATCTCAAGTTAATGTATTGGTGGAATGGAATGAAAAAGGATATAGCAGAATTTGTAGCCCAGTGTCCCAATTATCAACAAGTGAAGGTTGAACATCAGAAGCCAGGAGGATTATTGCAAGCGATGGAAATTTCAACTTGGAAATGGGAAGTAATTAACATGGATTTCATTGTAGGCTTGCCTCGTTCTCGGCACAAATATGACTCCATATAGGTAATTGTTGATAGACTCACAAAGTCGCCTCATTTTATACCAGTCAGAACCACCTATGCGGCTGAAGACTATGCAAAATTGTACCTTAAAGAAGTAGTGCGGTTTCATGGTGTCCCTGTGTCTTTTATTACTGACAGAGGAGCACAATTTACAGCAAAATTCTAGAAATCCTTTTAAGAAGGTTTGGGTACTCAAGTGAGGCTTAGCACAACTTTCACCCTCAGACAGATGGACAAGCTGAACACACCATTCAGACCTTGGAAGATATGTTACGGGCATACGTGCTAGATTTTGGAGGTAGTTGGGATGATCACTTACCTCGTATTGAATTTGCATACAAAAACAGCTATCATTCTAGTATTTAGATGGCCCTTATGAAGCTCTATATGGAAGGAGATGCAGGTCGTCAATTGGATGGTTTGAAGTCGGGGAGACACAACTGGTAGGTCCAGTATTGATTCAGTAAGCGATGGAAAAGATCAAGCTTATCAGAGACCGGTTATTGAAAGCCTAAAGTCGCCAAAAATCTTATGCAGACAACCGCCAACGAAATCTGGAATTTCAAATCATTGATTGGGTATTCCTAAAAGTGTCGCCGATGAAAGGTGTAATGAGATTCGGCAAGAAGGGAAAGCTTAGTTCCCGATATATTGGACCTTATAAGATTGTCCGTAAAGTGGGCCAAGTGGCTTATGAGCTGGACTTACCTTCAGAACATGAGTCAGTTCATCTGGTTTTCCATGTGTCGATGCTCCGCAAATGTGTTGGAGATGCATCTAGAATCGTGCCAGTGGATGATGCTCAAGTTACCGAAAGGTTGGCTTATGAAGAGGTACCCATTGCCATACTAGATAGGCAAGTACGAAAACTTAGAAATAAAAAGGTAGCTTCGGTTAAGGTCTTGTGGAGAAACAATAACCGAGAGGAAATGACTTGGGAAGCAAAAGAAGACATGAAGTCCAAGTATCCGCAATTGTTTCCACCCCCGAAAGAGGTTCAAGATGAGACGCCATTATCATACAGTAGGTAATGCTTTCTTTTTAATGCTTTTGGTCGTGTGTGACCATATTTTCTTGCCATTGAGTCATAGCCTAGTGAGGCGATGTTATTGTGGGTCGTTGTGATAGGATGGAAGTGCCATATTACAGGGGAAACTCTGGCGAAATTTCTGTACAATTCCCGAGAACTTAACATTCGAGGACAAATGTTTTTAAGGGGGGAAGAGTGTTACACCTCAAAAAATTTCAAGTCGTTGACTAACGCATGGTGAGATGTATACGATGTCCCTACAAGTAAGAAGGGGTACTTGATGACTCTAATTAAGATCCCAAAGACATTTGAGGCAAGAAAAGAAAGTTCATTGAGGAGGGCGAAGCATAAGTCGTGATTAGAAAGGTTTTAAAAAGAACCGAACTAATGTTGATTTAATAATTTTTTGAGGAAGAGTCATAATACTCCTTAGATTGTTAATGAAGTGTTAAATAAGTGTTAAGAAGGCTCCATACGGGTTGGAGATCAAATGGAGCGACAAAAACAAGTTCGGGAAGAAAGTGAGTTATACGACCCATTATACGGTCTGTATAACTTTACACGGTCTGTATAATAGTCACAGTGATGGGTGATCACTGGGAGTATTTTACGGTCACTTATATGGACCGTATAAAATTATACGGACCATATAAGTGACCGTATAATCCATAGCGGGCAGATTTTAATTTTCATAAAAGAAGACCCCAAGTTCTTATTTTTCATTTCATTCATTCTCCACACCTCTCCAGAGCTCTAGAACATTCCATAAACCTTACTAACACAAATTCAAGGTGAATCAAATATCAAACACCAATAATCAAGGAAATGAAGTGTTTCGATGTTCATTAGGGTTGCTAGAAGCCAAACATCTCTTTGGGATTGAAGTTGGGTTTCTCTCCAAGTAAAGTATGGACATAAAAAGCTCATTCCTACATCATAAAACCTGAGTTTTATGTTCCTTTCATGTCATTAAGATTACTGAGTGGTTGAAAGACTTGGATTATGGAAGAAAGTCAAGTATGGAGTTCAAATATTGAAATATTGGTATTCTTAAATAGTAACTTGACTTGAATCATATTTCTTGATACGTAATGAGTATAATATTGCTATGAATGGTATTAAAGATGTTGTAGAACCATTGTATGAGATTGGATATGGTGTTGTGCCATAGTTAGGGTTATGAATGATTTTGATGGGGAATGTTGGGAATTGAATAATGTCTAGCTTGATGAAGTTATTGATTAAGATACTGTGGGTGTTGTTATTGATGTTTGGGAGTTATTTATTAGGTGGAGGAAGTCATAGAAACAAAGGAGATGTTGCCCAATTTTCGTTAGCTCTTAGATTTTTAATTGAGATCTAAAATATGTTTCCCGTTATCTAACCTTAGTGTGAATTCTCTTGAATGTAAAATTGTGAGTATTGGAGGGGAGCACTTAGTCGGTAAAGCTAGAGCGACGTAAAGGTATGCAAGGCTAGTCCCTTTCTTTCAAAGGCATGACTCTTGTATTGTGATTTCTCCCCTACATTTCTATGATCTTCTTACATCCTCGAAGATGAAAGTTAAAGGTTCTTAAGAGCTCCATATGAGATAGAGGTGAGCTATGTTCTATGACAATGGAGACGATAATAAGGCTTTCATGAGCTTGATAATTTTATTTCCTTCATGATTTCATTGACGTTACTTCTTGTTGTTGTCCCACCTCATGTTATTAGGTCTTCCAACGTGAGACATAGCGATAAGGATCATTCCATAATGAAATCGGAGGCTCCCGATCTTATGTCACTTCGATAGAGATATAGCTTTTACTTGAGCTATCATGCATGCTTTAGATTATGTATATGTAAGACTACACCGTGCATAGTTGGCCGGACAGAAACCACTACGATAGGCATAGTGGGCAGCTATAATGATGATTACACCGTGCTTATATGGCCGGGCAGACACCACTAGTGGGTGGCTTGATAAGTTTACCCCGGACGCGGGCTAAAGATGATCACACCGTACCTATATGGTCGGGCAGTTACATATATATGCTTATACGATTTGATGTTGTTTATTATATAATTTAGCATACATGACTCCGCTTTAAAAGGCAATCAGTTACAGGTTATCCCTTTACCTTATATTCTTGCATCTCTTTATCATGTTATTGTGTATACCTTACATACTCAGTACATTGTTCGTACTGATGTCATTTATTTTTATGGATGTTGTGTTCATGCCCACAGGTAGACAGGGAGGCGGCCCAGATTCTTAGGAGCTGTATCGACTTATACAGGAGCACCCCACTACTCCGGAGGTGCAACTCATTGATGCATTCTTCTCTGTTCATATTTGGGTATGACGGGGTCCTGTCCCGTCTTTATATCTCAGTACTCCAGTAAAGGCTCGTAGATACGTATGTGTGGGTAGTAGATAGGTCATGAATACACCAGTGTATATTTTGTATATCATTTTTGCAGCTGTGAAGGCTTATGTGTATATATATATGTATTGTCTTGGAGATTATGGCTGTACAGGTTGGGTATGATGGTTAGCATGATGAGTGGTGCTCGGTCGTTAGCTCAGGGTGCCCTTTATGGCCCACTGGTTGGGTCGTGGCAGTACCGAAGTTAGTCCAATCATTTATTTATCTTAGAAGCTCCATAGATAGTTGTCAGAGTTGTGGGTAGATAATTGAATTCTCGTATGGCTTGTTGGGCGTTTTAACACGTTTATGACTAAGTATTTATATTCTGCTAGCTACTTTTATAAGTGTGAGTACATTTTCATTTTACCTCAATGACTTGTTTAAGTAAAGGTCAAATGATTATCAAAAGAGATTAGTCATTTATTTATTTTATAAGGTGCTTGTGGTGTTGTTCATAGCATCAAATGCCTATTGTGTCCAAGGTGAGTTTTGGGGCGTGACAAGCTTGGTGTCAGAGCCTAGGTTTAGATGTGTCCTAGAATTTGTCTGTGTCTGTGGAGCTGTGTCTCGTACAGTCTTCCTCGTGCAGCCTGATAACCTGCGCGATTGAAAGACTCCCAAGACATTTATAGGTCTTTCTCATTCTTCTTGGTTATAGATTGTGCTGTAGAGCTAAACTTTCTCTAAGATCGTTCTGACATATTTGTTACTCGTGCCTTGTGGCCATGGCTTTAACTCATGCTGCAATTTCTAATCTAGTGAACAATGGTGCTATGAGGTGCACATTGGTTATGATTTATAAGTCGATGGTTGGTGCAAAGTCACTTGAAATTCTATAGTAGGTGTTTGGTAGTGATTGTAAGACATGGTCGTTGATGTTTTGGGACAGGTATTCACACTATTTGTTCTCTTGATACGTATTCGTTGGTCGATTCAGGTTTGAATCTTTCTTATGTAACTAAGTAACTTGCCCTTGATTTTGATGTGGAACCCAAACAATTATTAGAATCCTTTTCTATGAATACCTTTGCTAGTATCCTCTTATAGCTTCTAGAATTGTAGAGACTGTGTAGCTATAGTTAAGGGTCGTGAGACTACTGATGATTTGTTTGAATGAGAAGTGATGTGATTGGGGATAGACTGGCTTTCCAAGTGTTGTGAAACTCTGGATTGTAAATAAAAAAGTATTTAGGCTTGAATTTTCTAGTGAACCTGTTATAGAGTGGAAGGCTGATATCCTTAAATCTCAAGGTAGACTATAGGTGTGAATCCCTTATTTCATACTTAGGCTTGTCTGATGTAGTTATGGGAGTCTCTGTGAGGACCATATATTTATTGTTAGAGTATTAAAAGATATTCATTTGAAGACAACTTACAATACAAAAGAGCTCTAGAAATTCTAAAAATTTGGAGGTATAGTGAAAACTCATAGGCCCTGACTTTCATTCGGGGATGAATGATCCAGAGAGGGGGATAACTGTTACACCTCGTAGTGTTGGACGTTGAGATTCGTTAGGTGTTAGTTGTTTAAATCGCGGTCTAGAGTGATATGCGCCTATCTTATGGTTATGAGGGTTTAAGACCATGTGTCAGAGATATCATAAGGATTAGAGGTTGATCGAGCGAAAAGGAAAAATTGGACGAACTGGGAGAAATTACCCTACGCATAAGCGATAGAGCCTCGCGTTCGCGATGCCCATGAAAATTCCAGACCATTGCGTTCCCGAGAGGCCCTTGCGCTCGCGAAGGCCAATTAGTAGATCAGTTCCACCGACTTTGAACCCCTATATAAAGGGTAGAACCCCATTTGTTTCATCATTATTTCTATAAAAACTCATAAAACAAATGAGAGAGGTGAGCATATCACAAAATTGAGTGATTTTCAAGCGGCAAAGTATTAGTTTAGGTTCGGATAGCGCATGGTCATGACTGGAGTATCATTTTGCGATGGATTTTGATTTGGATTCTAGGCGAACACGGAAGATATTGCTGTTTTAGTAAGAAGAATGTATGAACCTCTCCTTATAGATATTAGTTTTGGTTTCTTTACGAAGATAGAGCTGTTAAATAGTTATAAAATAATTTTGTTGGTGGAAATACGGGATAAACACCATAGAGGATGTTTATGAAGTATTTTTGTATTGAGATTATTATGCTTAATGTTGGTATTGTTGTTGGTTACTGAATTGAGATTTTGGGCTAGGCATATAAACAGGGGAGATGCTGCCCGATTTTCAGCAGTATATAAAATAGTTTGATTTGAAAACTTAGAACAGGTGTGCGATAATGAGTCTAACGTTAGTGTAAATCCTGTCGAATGTAGATTTACAAGCTCGGACGGATAAGCGTAGCTAATAGGAAGTCGAACAGGTGTGGTAAGGCTCGTTCCTTTCTTTCAAAAGGCATGATCCTATGTGATGATTCTTTATATATATATATATGCTTCCATAACCTCCTCGATTCCAAAAGTTAGACGTTCATGACTCCTATATTATGATTTTCTCTCTATATTTCCATGACCTTATTACATCCCAAAAGTTGAAAGCCAAAGATTTTTAAGCGCTTCTTATGAGAAAGAGGTAAGATGTGTCATATGAGAATGATGAAGATGAGTTATCTTTCATAATGTCCTTATCCTCAAAAGTTAGAGATTCATGATTGCAAGAGTTTCTTATGAAGTTAAAGATGAGAATGTTTTATAGTGACAATGATTGTGATGATTCTATTTCTAGAAG
>NC_081347.1:36479571-36486719 GCF_029784015.1 Lycium ferocissimum | reverse complement strand
AAATTTTTAAAAAGATCTCCGTGTATACTACCACAGCAAGGCTTGTAGCTTTTTTATCTTAAAACTGAAGAAGGAAAGGATCACCCACAAAATCAGTTCTCCAATGTTGTTCCACCACTTCTCCAAATATCTCATGCTCCAGCCAAAACCTTAAGAATCTAAAATGCTTTTGAAACTACTGAATTTGTTCTTCTCCGCCGAGGTTGCGGGGAGCATGATCTGATCCTGTTCTTGCTAAATGATCTATACTCAAATTACTGAACCAATTCTGGTATCGCTGATTGACCAGAATCCTGTCCAATATCTTAAATATGCAATCTTGACCAGCCTTTCCATTTCACTAAGTAAATGGACTGCTTTTAAATTCTACTTCTGATAATTCACAAGAGTTTATGCAAAAAACAAAATCTTTATATTCTGTTGAATATACTGGTAAACATCCTATCTTTTCGTTCTCATGCATAATGACATTAAAAACACCCCCTACCAGTCATGGCAAATTCATTGAGCTTTCCAATTGATAAATATTATCCCACAGCACCAATCTTTCACCAGCATCACACTTGTTGAAATCAAAGACTTGCCACTATCTTGAAACAACATTTTAATGGTCACTTGTTGATCAGTGTCCATTAATACATCCACCTCAGTACCATCAGCAACAAAATACCAAATCTTTCCATATGCATTTATGATTAGCAATGTTCATGCCTAATCTTCTCTTGTACCTGTCTATATGTCTGGATTGTTGGAAAGGCTCTAATAAAGCTATCAGTACAAACTTATGGTGTTTGTGCAACACCTGAACTCTGTGAAAAGCCTTCTGAGTATTGATGATCCGATATTCCGGTATGAATGCTTTACTATCGGGAATTTTTTTGTTTGTAGAATTCTCTTTGGTAGAATCCTCGGATGGTAATACTTCACCAACCTTCGATCTTGTTTCCAGTAGCTTTTTACTCCCGAGCTTTGTGCTGCATCGAGTTTCTCCCCCATGCTTATTCCTTCTACCCTCTTTTGAACTTTTATTTCCCGTATTGACACTCACATCAGCCTAATTCTTGACATATCAACTTTATGAACCATAATATCTTCATCCTCCATGTTGCTTGATTCTATACTTTTGCATGCATCTTTCATCATACCCTCTCCTTCCTTGTTGTTATCCATGCTATTCAGATCATGAGAGACTAAGGCATGCAACTCTTTATATGGAGAACTCTTCCTAGAGACAGACACAATATGAGTATTTTCTTTTAGTTCCATAGCTGTGACATCAGAAACTTCCTTGCTTTTACTATTGGAAGGTGGATAGCATCCAACAGTATCAATGGGACTGCCTGAAACTTTACTCACTTCATTTGTAACATTATTGATTCCATTTTGAGTGACATCAATATTAGTTTCAACCTCAGTGCTATCCTCCTTTGTTAGAATGTCTTCCTCCTGATGGCTATCAACTGAGCACCTAGTCACTTCTTCAAACTTATCTTGTTGATCCACTGACTTCAGTCCTTCCAACATTCAACGCCTTATCCTTAAGTCCTTTCTCGAAATCAACACCTGCAAACTATCAGAACTTCTGCCCTCCACATTAAGGTCTACAACTATTGTACCATTAACCTCTTCCTCAATAACATCAACATCTGCAAACATTGTAACACCAATGTCCACATTATCCACCGTAGTCTCCAAGTCAACTTGCCCAGGGATTTGCACTAGTTTCTTTACTCCTTCTTCTAGATCTTCACTAGGCTTAAATACATTACATGAAACACCATTTACATTCTCCTGTTCCTCTTCATTAGGCAAATTAGCTCCCTCCTCCTCTGAATCTTTGGTTTCACTATTTACATTGTTGATATTAATAACCACTGCTTCTGAATCATTCAAAGCTTGCTTAAGAGATTCCCCATTGTCAATACTGATATCAATAACACTAGTAACTTGATTTTCTACCACTATATCTGTCAGCTCCACCTTATTACAACTATTGCCCATAGATACAGACATGTGTGATCCATCATTATCCACAGGATCAACTGCTATAACACCATCTCCAATTTTCTCAATTTCATACATATGAGGATCATCCTTATTCCCTTCCACATTATTAGAATCTGTTACTTTAACAACAATCTCACTTACATCCATGTTCTGTGAATCTTCATCATTAAGGTCAACATTATTGGGATCTGCTACATTAACAACACCATCACCAACATTATCCACTTCTTCCTTGTTCATATCTACTTCATTGATTGTCAAACTCTTCTTTGTTGTCTGCACCTTGTTGGCAGTGTTTTGCACCACCCCTGCATCTTGACCATCAGTGGATTTATGACTTGAATCAAATTTTTTCAGCACCCAATCCGTTGTATTCTGCTTTTTCTGAGCTATTTCAAAACTACTTGTAGTTTCTTGATTGTGCTGATCTTCCTCTACCAAACTAACAAGAACATCAAAATTATTTTGATTCTGGATTCCTTCTTGTCACGGGTGCTATTATCGTGTTCTTCACATCAAACTTCGTTTCTTATTCACTTTACTTTTGATTAAGTTATTCTTCTTAGCAACCTCCTCAGATATGTAACTACAACACTATCAGACAAAACCTTTGGAATAAATTTTTGTACTAATCTTCCTCTATATCTACTGTTATAACCATGATTAGACCTCCCTTCATGGTTTTGTTCCACTGGCTGCTTTTTCTGATCATCATGGTTCTCCAATGGTTTATCTATACTAGGACTACAAACCACCTCCTCCTCCTCTAATTCTGGATGCAATACTCTACATTCGACATTTGATATCCTTGTAACATGCATTCGCGTATCGAAAGGTAAGAATCGTATTGAATCTTCACCTTGACTTTACTGATAACCTTAGTATCATCATCCTCAATTTCCATCATCACAAACTTTGGTTTATCAGTTATTAAATCTACCAGTACTTTAACCCAGGCACAGTTTGGCCTTATCTTGTTAATAGTAGCCAAATCCAACTGCACAGGTTTTCCAACAGCAGATGCTAACGTAAATAGAGACTCCTTCACAAAGTAAGTTGGCAACAAGTTTGGAAACGAAATCCAAGCCATGGCTATGGATGTTTCTTCATCTATTTTAAAGTTGGAATTATAAATTAGAGACCTTATTTGATAAGTACCACCATCCCTCGACTTCAACCAAAAAGGTGTTTAGAAGAAATATTGACAAAATCTTCCATTAACGTGCATCGTATCAAAATATGTCAATTTCTAAAAAATCATACTTTACATTTACCCTTTGCACCACATTGTTTAGGAATGATGGTTCTCAGTTCTTCAAACTCAGGCCGACCATATGAAAACTTACTAACGATGGAATATTGTAAGTTTCCAATCAATTCCATTCGAGGCACTTCATTCGACGTCCACTTCACATACGATATACCATCAACGTACATTATTTTATTCTGAGGGATTGGTTCATGATGCACTAATGAAGTAGACTCAGTAGCATGTAGTACAATTTGAGCAAAAGAGATATTAAGGTTTGATAGAAGAGATGGGACAGAAGAAGAAGTTGCGGGTCTTTTCGTGGAAGGTAATGCAGGGAAAAGATCATGAGAGACAACATCTAGAGGCTGGCCAGCCGCCGTGGATGATTGACCAGTGTCTGACTTAGCCATGGAGGCTATACTAGGTTTAGGGTTTGCATGGGAGAGGAGAGAGAAGAGAGCATCCTAGAATGACATAATTCTAATATCCGTATTTAGGGAGATTAAGGTTCTATTTTGGATGAAATATGAGATGGGGAAAGGGTTGCACTACCTTATAACATCAAAAATAATCTCCACAGCCTAAGTGGGTCCTCATGGGGCTGCCTGCACAGTCCGGCTAACACATTATCTCCCTACCCCGACATCGCATCATCAAACAGTTTAATGTGTTAGAGACTAGACTCGTAGACCTTCAATTTAGTGGGTGGGTCACCACGTAACTCCAATTATATTGGGAGAAAAGCTCAGTGACATCGTAAATTTTATTTCAGTAAATTTATAAATGTAACTTGCGATAATTTTTGCCGACTTTTGTTTTACTACTCACTTGACTTCAATGCTTAACATACACGACTATTATACAATTCAAGTACCTCATAAAATGACCTTTATTAGCATGTTAAGAACTCCTAGTATTACCCTATAAGGTGGACATTTTGCAAAAATTCACTCGCTTCGATTGACCTCTAACCCTTCCGACACTTACTAAACATGGTGATAATTACTTATAAACTTAGGAATAGACTAGATCTATGATATTACAATGACTGACTCATGACGTAGCTTAACATAAGGAAATACGGAATGTAACATCCTCCCCACCTTAGGAGCATTCATCCTCGAATGTTGGACTTATACGCATACTATCCTCATGACTTATCAGACGATCACTTAGTTGTACTTTGAGAGCCTATGAAAAACTATGTAATGCTATTTATCGATACATAATTCTTGTATTAGGGTTCATCACGTAGTATATGTGGTTCTATCCTTAAGGTTTCCTTATATCTAAATGACTTGCACCTCTTTGTGGTATCATTGAGGTCTCTAATTCAACCCAAAATTATTTATATATTCATTATCTTACATATACTAGCCTATGCCCTTCAATGATATCTTATTAAAATCCCTCCTGAGGTGAAACTGTTACACCTTGGAAAACTCTTTATTAACGTACGGGATTAGGCCATCGAAGGTATGACGTATACCGTATTTTGATAAGTAAGAAATAGTATTTAATGGCCCTAATTAAGATTTCCAAAGACATTCAAGATAGGAGAGGAAGTTGATAAGGAAAGCAAGTCATATGTCGTGTGTCGGACAAGAATTACGAGTATCGAGTTAATGATGCTTTAATGATGCTTTGAGGAAGAGTTATAATGTCCTTTAGGTTGGTATTAAGGTGTTTAATAAGTGTTAATAAGGCTCCATAAGGATCGGAGATCAAACGAGTCGATGAGAACAAGTCTCGGAAAGCTGGGCAACATACGGCAAGACTATCTTGGCCGTATATACCTACGACCGTATGTCCAACCGTAGATTCATCGCAAGATGGCATACCACCGGACTCAAATCTACGGCCGGCACATACGGCCGATGAGAAAATATACGCACGACCGTATGTTGGTGCGGTATCTCTATTTTATTTATTGTGAATTAATATAAGGACCTCTCTTTCATTTCATTTTTCATTTCATTCCCACTCCACAACTTAAGAAACCTCTAGAATACTCTCTACACTTCATCCACAAAAATACAAAGGAAATTGATGATCAACTTCATCAAACCAACAAGAATCAAGAGTGTGAAACCCATTAAAGTCATCTAAACCAAGAAATCCCAAGAGAAGAGAAATACGGTTTTGGTGCTAGAAGAGTACTTCCACTCAAGACTTGTTTCTACGCTATCTAAGGTAAGTTTCATGGTATTTTCATGATGTTTGAAGTATTGATAAGTTGAAACACTTGGATTGTACTATAATATAGAAAATGGGTCATAAATGTGTGAATAGTATCATTATTGAGTAGTAGAAGGAATGAATCATGAAAATGGATATGTTGGGATTATAAATACGTTATAAATGACATTTAGAACATGGAATAAGTATTGTATGTGAAAGAAAACGATAATGAACTTTGGTCATGATTATGGAGAATTTGGAGGGAAATTATGGAACGTAGCAATGCAATTGATCACGATTGTTGTTTGATGATATTGGATTGTTATTATGAATTACTGGGAGTTAATATTGAATATGGAGGAAGTTGTATAAACAAAGGAAATGATGCCCAATTTTCTCTAGCTTTAGTAAGCCCGTTCTTATAGTTATTTAGTTAATGTCGATACGAAATATTTTGACGGTATAAACGTGTGCAATAAAGGCGAACGAGTAAGCAATAGAATAGTTAAACGATAAAGGTATGTGAGGCTAGTCCTTTATTTCTAAGGCATAAATCTTATGGCATGGATTTTCTCCTTCTTCATGAATTTCCTATCTTCAAGCAAGCTAAGAGTCCTTGTTCATGAATAGCCATATGAGATAAGAGACATATGAAAAGTTTGATAATGATGATGATAAGCTTAAGTCTAAAGATTCTAGAGTCTATGGTATGATGTTCCTATAAAGCTAATGAAACCATCTATAATCTATTGATGTTGATTATTTTATACACTCACCTTATAAGCTAATTCCTTCAAGGTGAGGCAGATTGCTTGTAAATGCTCCATAACGGAATCGGGGGTTTACGACCTTACGTCACCCCAATAGGATATAGTTGTCCATGAGTTCCATGCATGCATTATGATGAATTATGATAAGTATATTATGATGAGCATATGATGATGATATTACACCGCACCTATATGGCCGGGCAGTCCCCGCCAAGGCGGGCAGCTATACACCATGGCCAGATGGCATGGGCAGACACCATTAATGGGCGACATGAGATGGTACCCCGGACGCGCGAGGCCTGGACGCAGGCTAACGCTAATGTTATTGATTATCACACCGTACCTATATGGTCGGGCAGCTTATACATTTATGCATATATGACATGATGATGATTATGACAAGAACGCACGCATTATGTCTTTTATGATTCGGTCGATTCTGCAGTGCTCTTCGGTTGATACTCCTTATTTCATTGATGTTCCATTATTGTTTATGCCTTTTTGTACTCGCAGACAATGTTCGTCTTGACTTAAGCACTCTTTACTTGTTGTGTTCATGCTTACAGTAGATAAGGAGGATTTTACGGATCTATGTAAACTATCGACGGTTACTGCGAGCCCTCCTTTATCGAGGTGCGTCATTTTGAGACCGTATTTTTGTTTACATATATTTTTGGGCACGAACGGGGGTCCGTCCTGCCTATATGTACGGTACTATTAGGCAGGCTGCGCAGATGTTGCTGATGTGGGTAGTATTGTCTCATACTCTTTATGTATATGTACATGTATATATATTTATGTTATTTTGATAAGCGAAGGTGGCTTATGTTTATAAAAGTAAGTATGTTTCAAAGCTAAAGGTTTTGGGGATTTGGGCGATAAATGAAAGGTGGGGGGGGCAACGGGGGAGCTTTTTCCCTGGTTAGCCCCCCTACCCT
>NC_081347.1:36471396-36479471 GCF_029784015.1 Lycium ferocissimum | reverse complement strand
GATCGACATGTACCCTTTGGGTTTTGGAACCCAAAGTCCCCCATTTAGCTTTTGGAGAATTATAGAATTTTAACTTATAAATAGGCGGTGTCGAGGTTTCCTAGAAATGGACACTTTAAATGCAACACTGATGGTTCATCAAGAGGAAATCTAGGTCCCAGTTCTTATGTAAGAAACAGTTAAGGAGATTTCTTATATACCATGGCAAGGGTGTTACCATATAAACGTAAGCCATTGGTGCACAGCTATATATAAGGTATTAAGTACTGTATTTCATATGATTTGCTGCCATTAATCATTGAAACAGATTCATTAACAATACAGGAGATTTTGGATGGTATATGGGAGGTGTCTTTGAGTATATCTTTGATAGTTAGGAGCATTCAAAGGTGGAGGAAGGGGAACAATGTCATAATGGTGTATGTTTTAAGAGAAGGGAACTGTGTGGCAAATTTTTTCACTAACTCAGTTTTTTATTTTGCATGTACAATTCAATATGATTATTTCCAAGATATACCATCTCATGGAAGAAGGCTGATCAACATGGGCAAGAGCCAAAGGCCAAATTTTAGGATTAGGGACGCCCAACATATAGGATATCTATCACGTCCCAAACCGATGGCCATGACTAGTGCCCAAGCTAGACACTCGTATACGAACCTGCTATACATACTCAGACTGAAACTAAGGACAATATGGAAAATTTGCAAAAACATGCTGTAAACTCATAATGCCATATATCAGAATGAACCCGTCTCCTGAGGAGTCACAGTTAACCAAACATAACAAAATATGCAAGCCGGCAAGGCTTCCACTATACGCGAAAATATCCAAAACGAACTATATCTGTATAGCTGACCAAACCATATATACAACCCACATAGGTCCACAGACCTCTAAGAGTACAACAGTGAAATATGGCGTACAGCCCCCCGCCGTACCTCGAATACGCATAAGTCTATATCAAAAGGATTTGTACCAAAATGACTCAAGCTCCGGAAATACCCGAGCTCTCCAAGCGGCTGAGCATAAGTCCTAGGATGGAGGATCACCAAGCTGAGTATATGTACCTGCGGGCATGAAACGCACTTCGAAGAAAGGGGGCCGCACGGAAGATGTACCGAATTTTGAAGATGAATGGCACAAAGAATGAAGATCATGCATCGGAGCGGAAAGATGATGCGAAATTAAGACGATACCCAAGGAATACCAAAGCATTTGTACCTTATGTTGAGAGTCATGCATATTTTACATATACCGTACAACCTATTACCCACATGACCTATGAAATATAATATACCGTATTCGCCATGAGACTCATGAACGAAGTCATATACAAATATACCGTACCCGGCCTTGGTCATGTGGACTCTCTATGAAATATAATATACGTACCGGCTCTCTCTCAGCCAGGACTCGATGAAATATAATTGTGACCGACCCCAATAGGGGACTCCTGGAAATACAATACGACCGCCCCTCCAGTGAGGGACCTCGGTGAAATATAATACGGTAACTCGGCTCTCTAGTGAGGGACTCAATTGATGTACCTTGTACTTCAGTGAGGGACCTTGAAATATAATACGTACCCCGCTCTCTAGTGAGGGACCTTGAAATAATGCAATGAAACCGAGCACGAGTAATAGGAGCAATCTGTATGTACAAAATGAATCATCATTTGGGATTCAAGAGAATAACTGAATGAACCAACAATGAGGAATCAAAGACAACTGTCATGTCAAGTGCTACTGAGAACTAGAGTTCATTGGAGTCATGTATGTTCGTCGTTCGCTCATTTTATGTAATTCATGCCAAAAAGAAAGAAGGGATAGCTTTAGATACCTTGAAGCTTATCTATTTGTCTAATTTATACTTCTCGAACTCGCAAATCTACAGTCAAGGGAATTCATACTATCGTCATAGGCTCGTTATCAAAACGCTTATCTTAAGCCTTTAAATTAACTCTTTTCGAGAATCGCCAAGATACTTCCGCAAGATCTCCCCTGTTTATATCCCTAGCCCGAAATCATAATTTAGCAACCAACAACAACAACAACAATACCAACATCAACCACATCATTACCAACACCCTTATGTTCCATAAAACATCCCACATGATGTTTACCAACTTTCTCAACTAACAAACTTATTATATGACTGTCTAATATCTTTTCCTCCATAAATAAACCGAAACTAATATTGATAAGGAGAGATTCATACCTTGCTCCCCCTAATATTGCAATATCTTCACTTTCCTCCTTTAACTTAAGCCAAGACTTGTCGCTATACGATTCTAAGGAGAGATTCATACCTTACTCTCTCCATGCTTTGGGAACATTTAGGGGTGTTTGGTCTGAAAATCAGGGGATAAACCCCCTTATATAACATTTTTAGAATCGCCTCGCACCGACTCAAAAAAGTGTTCAACGCGATCGCACCGTTTCCGGCGAGCCCGTGCAAGTTATTTTTCGCCGCGCATTCATTCAAAAAAAAAAGAAAAAGGTTATACCCTCGGATCCGGTATTGTATGAGGACCCACGACCTATGTTTGGAAAGCTAATTCAATCATCTACAACTTTAATTTTTGGTGCGTTTTCAAATTCCAAACTTATAATGGTGTTTTGGCCTCTTCAAGTCAGATCTTCCGAAAACGTATTCTTAAATCATCCCTTTGGAGGGCTTATGCCCATATTTGGCTTAAGGGTCCTTCTTAAGACTTTCTCAACTTCCCATGTACTACTCATATAACTTTTCATATGTCCTTTATAAAACCCCTGCATGTGGGCCCCACCTTAGCTTACGGTTGCGAGGGCTTTTCATGAAGTAACGTATGAACTAGTTTACACCATACGGTCTCCAAATGTCATATATATATATATATAGATATACACTCTTACACTCAGATCATATAATCTTCATCCCTGACCTGAGCCTCAAATTTTCTCAGCGCGTTCACGCCCCGTAATGGCGCATTCGCGCTGAGTTGGCCCTTGGCCTCCAGCGAGTTCGCGCCACTCCCTGGCACGTTTGCGCAGGCTATTTTCTTGGCTTGCCATCCCAGCTATGTCCATATATCCTTACCCCAATGCTCTATTGAGGAGCGGTTTGTTGTGTTGGAAACTAGACTTTATGAACTTCACTCTAGGCTTTTGCTTTGTCTCAAAACTCATCATGTTCCAAAAGATATCCTTCCAATACTTCTCATACATGACTGTAAACCCTTATAATCATAAAATAGGCGCATATCACTCCAGTGTTCACAATTAAGCGGTTGACGCCTACGGAACTCAACATTCAACTACGAGATGTAACAATATCAATAGACATAACAACAACAATAGAAGTTCATAATGTTACATCATGGGAGGGTAAATAGCTAGAAATAACACTATTTTAGCGTATGGTATTAAATCTGGTTCATTCTACTTAAAACAGTGGTATTTCTAGTTATGGATGGCAATAGTAATCAATCAATTACTCAAGGAAGTTAGAAGAATATCTCATCAGCAGTTTCTAGTCATCACAACACATTTAGAATAGTCAAGACTAAGCACGATATACGATACAACCGAACTGCCTACAACCAGATTTCGAAGTCATCTTCACGAGATTTGATCCATTCCACCCAGGAGATTTGAAGGTGTGGTAGATGGATACAAATTAAAGGACTCCGGATTTATAGTCGTATGAAAGTTGTAGTAGTATTAGTGTTTTAGTCTTATCAGTTTTCATCTCTTATTCTTAGATAGTTTTGCTTTCATCGCTTTTTCTCCGTAAATACTTTTCTTTTCTGTTTTTCTGTAAATATTTTCTATGGAATAAATTTCCCCTTCTTTGGGTGGTTTTGATATTAAAAAAAAAAAAAAAAAAAAATGCTCCCAAAGCATCTCCCTATCATTTAAGTAAATCCCACCAAATTTTTAAGGTGATTCTTCCTTTGGAAAGATCGTAGTACTCGTATATGCTTAGTTCTTGCTTGTCATTGTTGAGTAGGAGATTTCTTCAGGTTGAAGCAAGGTGTCTAAGGGATGAATCTTGTAGTCTAAGGTACGGATCCTCTTCTCCTTCATGTGTATATCTTAGTTTGAGATTTAGATGTGCTTAGATGATGCAAGTAAAGATTGAATGTCGTAGTTGTGTTGTTGGTCATGTGGTGTGGAATATTGGGGTTGTTCTTGCTATTTTTAGTTGGTGGAGATGTGGTATATTTTAATTCATGTATTTTTAATGATGTTGCAAGGGTTATAAGGGATAATTACCGTAGAAACGGTTGTAGAGCAATCTTGTTGCTTATTTGTTAGTTAGCATGTTACTCCTGTTGATGCTAGTGTTGTTTTATTTGTTGTGTGACGTGTTGGGACTGGTTTTGTGGTATGGAGTTGCTGGAGATAATGATGCATGTATAATTATGTTTATTGATGGTGTGAGGACATAGAATCATGTATAGAGCGAACTGTCATTCATCGGCTAGTTGTTATGTTTCTCTTCATTAATAGTAGTATTGATCTTGCGTAGCTTGATTTGTGGAGAAGTCTTATTCTTTCATCACCGTGGAAAGGTCAACTTAGAGGTATGTAAAGGCTATTTGTTATCCCTTTCTTTGGCATGAATCCATAGCAAGTTTCCCCTCTTAAGTATGAGTTCCCAAACAGAATTTTAGAGATGGTCTATTAATGTATTTGCCAGCCTTCTGAGTTTCCCAATTGATATTGCCTCAGTGACTCGAGCTTCATATATCTGTTAGTAGCCCTGTGCCCTTGTCAGAAAGTGTATTTGAGCCATAGGGGTTCCCTCGTAAGAACTTCAATAGCACAATGAGTATTAGTAAAAGCAGCCTCTCTTCATGTGCTTAACAGATCCATATATGTTCCTTGATAAAATCCCGATGAGTTGAGATTCATATGTTTATTAGTAGTTCCTTACTTTAATCAAAAAGTAAATACGAGCTACAATGGATCCCTTATGAGAACTTCAGTATCGCAACGACCGGTAGTCGGCCACTACGAGAGTTTTACTTGTTGATGATTGTTAGTAATGATGAGATAAGGTCTCTACTTGTTTGATATTTGATGTTTCTTGTTTGATACGGTAGATACGTACATTAGATGTGTCCGTGTGTCAGTAGTATAGGAGTACTGAAGACACAAGATAGTTCGGTAGGTACAGACTCAATAAAATCGGTAGCACAAGCATCGATTACCTGCAAAGAGGCATTTAGTAATCGGGTATCGCTGGCCGAGAAAGCACAAACTCATGAGTCTGGTAGATAGAGCATACATATGAGATGCCATTATGACATAATAGTATAGTTGCTATGTGTTTATGCGACTTGTGTTTTGTATACTAGCGGTTATACGAGCTATGTGACCTTGGCTCCAAGAGGTTAGTTAAACAGAACTACAATGAGATGCAATGTAATTTGGTTAGTAACTCTTGATATATGATCTCACAGATTGTCCTCCTACTAGTTCTCAGGACATACCCTCTATGATCTTTCGTGTCGAGATACCACATTCACTATTTCTTCGCATTCATTTATTTGATTACAAAGCATTCTTGCTTATAATTTTAAATTTCCTTACATACTTGGACATTATTTCATACCCACATCCCCTTTTTTGGGGGTGCCTATTTTATGTTCCCGGTGGATGACCGGGGTTTACGAGTCCCCATAGTAGATTGTCATAGTTTCATTAGTGGACCGGTAAGACGCCATATCATCCAGAGTGTAGCCTAATCCAGAGGTCATCTAATTTTGTTATGTATATAGACTTATGGGTAGGCCGAGGCCCTGTCTCGACTATGTTACATATGTTAAATGTTCTTAGAGGCTTTTTTTTGACGTATGTATGCTGGAATCGGGCCCCTTTCAATGTCAAAGGTTCGTGGGGTTTTCCTTATACGCCTTTTTGTGTTTTTTTATATATATATATATATATATATATATATATATATATATATATATATATATATATATATATATATATATATATATATATATATATATATATATATATTTTTTTTGGGTTCTAATTGCAAGATTTTTAAAAATTTTCGTTAAGTTATTCAATTTTCGAAGGGATGCTCGCGTACGTAAGGCACTGGGGGGGGTTCCCTCCCCCTGGGTTTTGGGGGACATGGGCCGGGTTTGAAAAGCTCATCGAGCCCGATTTGAGGAATTTAACTATCACGACCCTTTTAAAAGGGGTGGTAAACACTAACCCCAACCAAAGAAAATGGCCCCCAAAAACCCTTAGAACTTTTATAAGGATTTTAAAAAGCAGAAAAAAAATAAAAAAGTTTTTTTAAAGTCTGAATACTTTTTGAGAGTCATAGAAAACATAATAAAGTGTTACAACCCCAAAAAATTTTGGGGTCACTAGTACAAAAAAGGAAATAAGATAAAGTATAAGTCTGGAATACATCCGAAATGCATAAACATCTAGAATCAAAAAAAAAGTGGGGGTAGGGCCAAAAAATTCAAGGGGGCCACGGACCCGGGCCACTCCCCAATTGTCCGGAAAGGTCTCCTACGGCCGGGGGTTTTCCCAGATCCCCCGGGACTAGGAAAAAGAATATTCCAAAAAAAGGGGGGCAAAGCCCAAATACAAAACAAGGGTACTCGAAAGACATCCCCCAACGAAAAGGGGGACAAAGGGGGAGGTCTACGAATACTACTTCCACACTTGACCACTATTAGTCCATAGTAATAGTAATCATAATTCCATATAATAACCATCTGTTACAAGTCTAGGTGAAACATCGGGGCCTCAAAACCCGATCCAAAAAACACTATAAGGCCCTCCCAAAAAAAACAATAACTCATACAAAAAGGAAACCAAAAGAATGTAATGATATGCAAATGTATGCAATGCAAGGCCTTTTCCATCTCCCGGTATACACACGTTCAAATTCTATGAATCTTGACCCATTTGGGTCTCGCGAGGTCCATATACCAAAAAGGGGAAATTTTTTTAACCCCCCATTTTATTTCAAATGATTTTGACTTTTTGGCGGGTTACCCCCTCGGTTCTTTGTCCGCCGGAAACTTTTTCTCAGCGATACTTTCGTTTTATGTGTACCAAAAAAAAAAGGATCCTTGACATTACGGGGGGGTTGGGGGTTTAAACGAATCGAATCGGGGCAAAGCGAAGTTACCAAGTGGAAACTGGGCGCTCAACCCCCCCCCATCGAGAGCCGAACATGTCGACGAGCCGTAGGTGGCGCCGTCGATAGGGGTTCCCCGACATTTCCCGGGGGCGATTCAACCGGGCCACGTCGAGGGGCGGGGCCCTCGGCCGGGCCCCGACCCGACCGCCCAACCTTTTTGGACTGGGTTTCTAGCCCCTTTTTTTAAAATAAAGAACCCACGTTTTATTTCATTTTTTTCCCCAAAAAATAGATTCTATATCTCTGTGATCCCCCCATCTATTTTCCAAAAGCCGTACCAAAAACCGGAAACAAAACCAAGAATTAAGAGATTCATATACTTAAAACCTATTAGGGTTTTTTGGGAAAGGGGGAGAATTTTTTTGGGAAAGCAAGTTTGGGGGGATTTCATTTTAATGGATTGGGGTAAATCAAAATTTCGTGATTATGGTAAGTTTTATGATTCTTCCATGTTATTTTTAAAACCTCGAAGGGTTAAAAGACTTAATTATGGAGAAAAAGGGAACACAGGGCAAGTATGAAAATAAAGATATTTTTAAATCATGACTTGACTTGAATCATAGTTCTTGATATGTAATGAGTGTAATATTGCTATGAAGGTGGTAAAAACGTTTTTTAAAGGGATTGATGAGGATGGAAAGGGCCATACCAGGTTAAAGGGGTGATGGGGGGAAGTTGGGGTTGATAATGTCTGGGTTTGGGTGAAATTGTGGATTATGATATGGTGGGTTTTTGTTTGTGATATTTGGGGGAAATTTTTATTATCATCAAATTTTTATTATGTGGAGGAAGTTATCCCAAATAAAAGGGAAAATGTTAACCGATTTTCGTTAGTTTTTTGGCATAAGTTGTCTTCGATTATCTTTTCGTCAATTTTTTTGAAGGTAGAAGCGTGAGCATTGGGA
>NC_081347.1:36439719-36471296 GCF_029784015.1 Lycium ferocissimum | reverse complement strand
AAAAGAGAGCTATTATTGTTGTATTGCCTTTCGGATTGGTTGTTGATGTTGCTAGGTTGGTTATTGATGTTGTTGTTGATTGATTTGGCTGAGTTAAATTCTCGGGGTAGCCTATTTACAGGGGAAATGCTGCCCAAATTTCTGTAGAATTAAGGGCGAAATTGGAATTTAATGCCCAAAAGTCTTTAGCTAATGTTTGGCATTTTATGGCTTGTTTATAGATCGTGGGCAGCCCGAATCATAGGTTGGATTTAGCTTGAGTTTGGATCATATTGGAGAGCGTTTGAGGTATGTAAAGCAACCTTTCTTTTTGGCATGCCTTAGTTAAAATAGGCTATGATACAAGCCTCGAGGAAACTCTATTTTCACAATCCGAGCATGTCTATGATTCGCTTTTGTTCCTTCGTATTCTTGTGTTGATATGACAAAACATTGATCCTTATGGCCTTGAAATTTATAAGTTGCAAAAGTTACATGAAAGCTGATTTTTTTTTAAGAGGTTATTCTTTAACGATTCAAAAACTACGAACGCCATAACTTTCATAAAAGCTCGGATTTCCTTGAGATTTTCGTAGAAGGTTGTATGATGTTAGACGAGTATGTTTTCCATAAGCGGGCCCATCTCGGGTCTATACTCGTCCGTGGGTCCCGCGATGCCCTTTTATGTAATATCGATAACTTTTGAAAGAAAATGTTGTAATTATTGTTTCGATTTCCAATATGACTATTTTACTTATCTTATGGATTATGACAATGATTTTATGCATATGATTCCTCACTACCCGTTCGTGCATTACGTTATATCCTTCGCCGAGTCCCGGGCCGGTTCGTTGTCGTGCGCATTATGATGTACTCCGTGTTATCTTTGTGTTCATAGTTCACCGAGTTACTCGGCTCGAGGGCCGGGTTCCACTTATATTTTTGTGATGTGTGTATGGCGATATCATGTATGATATGTGACGGAGATTCGGAGATTTGAAACTTTCGGTGTTATCTTGTGTTATGGCGCCATTGACGGCGGCGACCATATTTTCTGTGCCTTATGCATGAATTGTATTTCGAAAGTAAACATTTTGATACTTTTGGATATGTACTTACTTTCCATACCTCTGTTTCGACTATTACTCAAATTTATTACTATATATTCTGCTTTGCATACTCAGTACATATTTCGTACTGACCCCCTTTCTTCGGGGGGCTGCGTTTCATGCCCGCAGGTACAGACGCACAGTTTGGTGATCCGCCGGTTTAGGACACCTTCTTCTGCTATTTGGAGTGCTCCCCGCTTATTCCGAGCCTACTTTTGGTATATATATTCGTTCGTTGCATTGTATATATTCGTTCGGGGGTACGGGCGGGGCCCCGTCCCATCATATGATTACGTCTCGTTCGTTTAGAGGTCCGTGGACATGTATGTGGGTTAGAGCCTATTCGTATGTGTGTGTTTGTATATGTTATGTTTGGGGCGATCCCATTCGCCATGGCAGCCTTGTCGGCTTGCATTTGTGTATGTTTTGGGCCGTTGCGCCATTTGATAGCCTTGTCGCCCGCATATGTTTATATGTTGCTTTGTTGGCCCTGTGTGGCCTTTGTTGGTATTTTCTGTGTGCAGGGTTATTTTGGATAGTCCGTAAAACAAAGGAAACTCTGCCGAAATTTTTCTGGAAATTTTATAAATTTGAAACACAGCCTTGTGGAAACTCGTTATATACCTGGATGTGTTTGATATTATCTGAGGAAGTGTTTGGGTGCCCAGATCAGGCACTAATCACGGCCTACGGGGTTGGGTCGTGACACCTAAGTAGCGTGGAAGCGTCGTTGGAGCGATCAACCCGTTATTTTTCATCCTTGGAAACCCTAGGCTCTTGTGGAATTGAAGAGAAAAGGTAAGAATTGATTATGTTTATGTGTTGTAGAGGTTGTATGTATGTTGTAGCATGCTAATTGGATGGAAAATCATGAAATATGGAATGTTGGAAGTGAGTTGTGTGTGTGGTGCTTGAGCCGTGTAAGTATGTGTGTGTTGTGTGTGTTGGGTTGTGTTGAAACTATGAATTAATGTTTAGTTAGTATATTATGATCATTGTAAAGTGAAGAACGATTGAGAATTATCCATATGTGTATGTTGGTGTGCTAGCCGAAAATGGGTCATATTATATGACAATGAACGAATTGATATCGCTTAATGTTTTAGTCGTCGTCGTTATGAATTCTATATTGGAAATGAATGTTTAATGACTCAAATTGATGTTGTAGTTGTTGCGGACTGATTTGGAGGATATTGTACAATTGATGTAATTTATATATTGATGAGAATAGCTTTGTTAGAATGTGAATTGTGGATACAAATCATGGTTTGGAAATGAGGAACATGATATAGGGGTGTCTCGGGTTGGGGACTGAATTCGGCTGAATTGGAGAAAAATTTGGGTTGTTGGAAATGTTGTATGAATTGCTTAGAATGTCTTTAAATATTGTTGATATGGGTTCGGGTTAGTATGTGAATGTATAAGCGTCGATGTTGGCTTGAAGGTAAGTCGTCGAATTGAATCTATGAATGTTGTTGAATGATGGAAAAGAGAGTTATTAATGTTGAATTACCTTTCGGATTGGTTGTTGATGTTGCTAGGTTGGTTATTGATGTTGTTGTTGATTGATTTGGCCGAGTTAAATTCTCGGGGTAGCCTATTTACTGTGGGAAATGCTGCCCAAATTTACGAGAATTAAGGGCGAAATTGGAATTTAATGCCCAAAAAAGTCTTTAGCTAATGTTTTGCATTTTATGGCTTGTTTATAGATCGTGGGCAGCCCGAATCGTAGGTTGGATTTAGCTTGAGTTTGGATCATATTGGAGAGCGTTTGAGGTATGTAAAGCAACCTTTCTTTTTGGCATGCCTTAATTAAAATAGGCTATGATACAAGCCTCGAGGAAACTCTATTCTCGCAATCCGAGCATGTCTATAATTCACTTTTGTTCCTTGGTATTCTTGTGTTGATATGACAAAACATTGATCCTTATGACCTTAAAATTTATAAGTTGCAAAAGTTACATGAAAGCTGATTTTTTTTGTAAGAGGTTATTCTTTAACGATTCAAAAACTACGAACGCCCATAACTTTCACAGAAAAGCTCGGATTGGCTTGAGATTTTCGTAGAAGGTTGTATGATGTTAGACGAGTATGTTTTTCATAGGCGGGCCTAGCTCGGGTCTACACCCGTCTGTGGGTCCCGCGATGCCCTTTTATGTAATATCGATAACTTTTGAAAGAAAATGTTGTAATTATTGTTTCGATTTCCAATATGACTATTTTACTTATCTTTTGGATTATGACAATGATTTTATGCATATGATTCCTCACTACTCCGTTCGTGCATTTCGTTATATCCTTCGCCGAGTCCGGGCCGGTTCGTTGTCGTGCGCATTATGATGTACTCCGGTGTTATCTCTTGTGTTCATGGTTCACCGAGTTCCTCGCTCGAGGGCCGGGTTCCACTTATATTTGGTGTGATGCTGTGTATGGCGATATGCTGTGTATGATATGTGACGGAGATTCAGAGATTTGAAACTTTCTGGTGTTATGCTGTGTTATGGCGCCATTGACGGGCGGGCGACCATATTTTCTGTGCCCTATGCATGACTTGTATTTTGAAAGTAAACATTTTGCTACTTTTGGATATGTACTTACTTTCCATACTTCTGTTTCGACTATTATTCAAATTTATTACTATATCTTCTGCTTTGCATACTCAGTACAAATAATGTACAGAGTATGTAAGGCATGAGGAACAACATAATAAAGACATGAAGGTAACATGAGATAAAAGAGAGTCAACATGTACATCTGAATGCCTCTGAGGGCTTATGACATGCATGCTTTGTTTTATGACATATACATATATATAAGCCACATTGTGGGGTTGCATCATCATCATCATTAAGGCGCTCTTTGGGGCTATCATCATCATACCGTACCTAACTGTAGTGGTGTGCACAATAGGTGCCATACCCGACCGTCTATAGCGTGGTTCAGTGTCATAAAATAGAAATATATATATATATATATATATATATATATATATAATGCATGAATAATAAGAAGACAACCAGAATCTATTGGAGTGACGTAAGGTTGTTGCACCTCCGATTAACATTATGGAACTACATCATCAACATACATACTTTGGAAGATCCGTGAGCATCAGACATGACTAATATCATCATAAGGAAGTCAATAACATGAACTGAAAACATGTCTAAGAGTAGAGCCATTATGAACGACATTCGTTTATGTTCGTTTCATCTTGATCATGCCAAATGAAGGAAGAGAGAACAGCCTTAACATACCTTGTAATCTTCTCTCTAATCAACCAAGCTTAACATAATTTTCTTGCTTCTATAATTAGTAAAACAATATTGTCATCATTATAAATGTTGTAACCATCATGATTTACTAACCATATATCCTACGAGAAAACGAGCAGCACCTCCCCTTTTTATACTACATCCCATAGACCACTAAGGGTCATCAAAACATCCCAACGACAACAATACAATTCAATATAAGCTTTCCAATTACCTCAACAACCATATTGAGCGGCAAGCTCGATTTAAGATTACAAAATGTAATTCGAATCCCATTTCGTTTTCCATGAATCAGTCTACAACATTTATAACATCATACTTATGCTTACCATATCATTTTCAGCCCAAAACATCATAAAAACAACCTTCAAAATAGTCCATAGGCCTAACACTTTAATCTTCACTTTTAATCACAAGTTTCATGTGTTTCTTTCATCAATTCACTTGATAAACATATAGAAATGCATAAAAACCGCAACCTTATCATAATCTAGTTGTTTTCCATAATTTTCAGCCATAACAACTTATACATATAGCCTTAAAATAGTCTAACATCTATTCCACTTTCAAATGATATTTTGTAATCTTTCACTCAAACAACACAACCAAAGTGGTATTAATCTTAAACACAACCAAAAATATGTTAAACATACCTTAGGCAGTATATAAACCTCAAACCCTAATCTTAACTGAGCTCACAATGACCCTCAATCATACCACAACATCATAGGAGCAATTCTTTGTAGTCTTCAACACTATTGATGGAAGATTTGAGTTGAATCCCTTAGGTTCGGCTCTTGAACCTTGAAGAGTGTTAGGGAAGCCTTAGGAGAGTTTAAGAACTGAGTTTGGGTAAAAAATGACCAGAAAATTAAGTCTACATCGAATTTAAATGAACCAAAGTCGGCCACCGCCATAGTGGGTCCCAGCGAGGCTGACTGCGTAGCCTCGCGAAAATGAGAAAATCTCTCTATTCCAACTTTGTATAGATGAACGATTTAATGCGTTAAAAACTAGACTCGTAGACATTCAATTTGATGGGTGGAACACCCCGTAACTCCAAGCACATTGGGAGAAAAGCTCATTGACATTAGACAAAAATTTTAGCAAAATTTATAAACATAACTTGCGATACTTTTTGCCGACTTTTATTTTACAACTTGCTCGACTTCAAAACTTAACATATGAATATTATATGGTTCAATTACATTAAAACATGACCTCCTTAGCATATTAAACACTCCTAGTTTAACCTCGAATGTACAATTATAACATCTTTGATTCGTTTAACTCTGAAACCTTTAGATACTTGCTTAACACTTGCTAAAAGTCTTTCTTAACCTTATAAGGGTTCCATGGCCTCTACGGGCTTAAGTTAGTTTACTTACAACCCAAACGATGTAATAATTTTATGAGGTGTAACATCCTTCCCCCCTTAGGAACATTAGCCCTTGAATGTAGGACCTCATATGTATCATTACACAACATATCATACGTAGAATCTCGTAGGAGGATAAAATTCAGTGCTTTTCTACCTTAGGTGTTCATCCTGGACCTTATCTTTCACTTAATCATCATTTAACATGGATCATCAAATTAGCATCATCATGGGCATATGAAGATGGAATTCGTTGCAATTTTGAAATAACGGAACCTTTAATCTGGAATAGACATGAATACTTCATTCCTCGCTGTTTTTATGCCTTTCATGTAATCCTTTTACAGTTCCTATTCTGAGAACCTTTGCGGAGGTAACATCTTTATTCCTCAATTCATGAATTTATATGTCTATATAACTATTGGGACTTTCTCAAATGATAGGTTTTCTGTCATTTATACCTTATCAATCAGTATCATGATTAGTGCGCTTCCGTAACATGAAACTATGGAAGACTTAATAAATCTGGAGGCGACTCCAATTCATACTTGTCTTTAGGAACACTCAACGTCTCACTTAAAGCCTTAAACCCTTAGCATATGCTTTTTACGAACAAGATATCATGACTAACTTTCATTTTTCTTTGAGGTCTGGTGTATCACATCGGGTTTAAACAAATCAAATTTTCTAACCACAACTACTCTCTGGGAGAATCCACAGTCTCGTATGGAATCATTCTAAAGCTGACATAGGAGCTATTTTCATCTGCAAATTTAGTAAGCGTGACATGATTATCTCAACTTCCTTTAAAGCCCAACACACAAGTCTGTATCATATTTTTGAGCATCTGAAAAGTGCACTCTGTTTTCCTATCTACCTGAGGATGAATGACAGTGAGGAGGTTACCCTGCATTTCTGGATTTCTCTGTAAGGATCTTTAGACTCTAGCTGTGAACTGGTCACGACCCGACTAGGGGGCCATGATGGGTACTCGGAGTTGACTACCTAGTCGAGTCATGACAAAAGTGGTATCAGAGCAGTTCCGTCCTAGGGTGTGTCTACAAGTCGTGTCCAGCAGAGTCTTGTTTATAGGTGTGAAGCGCGCCACACTTATAAACAAGAGGCTGCGGGGCTTTTAGGAAAAATGAACATTCTTCTTCTTATTAGATCGTGCCATAGAGCCATGTTATAAGATTTTCTCCTCCCTAATTGTGCGTTATGATTTCAGCGATGTCGGTAAAGAGTAAAGCTACAGCAACCTAGAAGGGCAGGGCTACGACAGAAAGGCGGATGGAAATGAAGTCACTAACAAATATAGAAGAAGGTGAATCTCATAATGAGGCTCCATCCAATACCTCTCACACTCTGCCTATTCTAGCAGAACAAGAGGGGGCTTCAGCTCCGGCTCCTATGCCTCCAGTTCCTCTACCGGGTGCTTCGGGTTAACAAATGACCGAAGCTATTTAGCTATTGCCACATCTAGTTGCCGCTCAGGCACAGCCACAGAGTACGGGTCCAGGTGACAGGGCGACTAGTGCTAGATCCCGATATTTCATGAGTTTAAATCCCCCAGAGTTTTTCGGATCAAAGCCGGATGAAGACCCGCAAGGTTTTATTGATAAGATGCTGAGAACGTTGAGAATAATCCATTCCTCCGATACTGAATCTGTGGAGTTGGCGTCCTATAGACTCCGAGATGTGGCGGTTCTTTGGTATAATAATTGGACATCTTCAAGGAAGGAAAATGCACCTCCCCCAATTTGGCAAGAATTCGTGGATGCTTTCATCCGCCACTATTTGCCACCCGAGGTTCGAAGAGCCCGAGCTGACAGGTTTCTAAATCTAAAGTAAGGGAATATGAGTGCCCGGGAATATAGCCTTTATTTTAATTCATTGGCTAGATATGCTCCAACTATGGTGGCTGACATGGGCGATAGAGTGCATAGATTTGTGAGTGGCCTAGGGCCACATTTGTTCAAAGATTGTTTGACAGCTTCACTTCAGGAGGGGATGGACATCTCCCGTATTCAGGCTAATGCCTACAATTTAGAAGAGCAGCAACAGCCCCATAAGGGTGAGCGTGACATTGATAGAGGGCAGAGCAAGAGGGCCAGATCTGCCGGTGTGAGTAGTGAGTATAGAGGGGGTCAGCGGCAATAGTATTTCAGACATTCGGGCCAGTCCGCGATGAGTGCACCTCCTTGGTTTGCCGGCAGAAGATTTGATCTCCCTATTTATTCTGGTCCGGGTCAGGGTTCAAGAGTCTCAGGTCCTCAGTTCGGAGGTGATCCTAGCCAGCGGCGACCACAAGTCTTTGCGATGTAACCAGTGCGGGAGATTACATTCCGATCAGTGTCGCCGAGGTTCAGATGCTTGCTATGCCTGTGGTCATGTTGGGTATATGATGTGAGATTGTCCATCGATGAGTGGTAGAGTTGGGGTTTAATCCATAGGATCCGCAGTCGATTCTTCCTCGTCTGTGCGGCCGATAGGGCAGACTTCCCAGATTCCAGCAGGCCGCGGTAGGGGTAGAGGAGGAGCGTCCAGTTCTGGTAGCACCCAGCCCCGTATTTATGCTTTAGCCAGATGCTAGGATCTCGAGTCCTCCTCGGATGTGATTACAGGTATCCTATCCATATTTTCTCATGACGTTTATGCATTGATTGATTTGGGTTCTACGTTATCTTATAGTACTCCCTATATTGCTGGCCGTATTAGGGTGAAACCCAAGCCAATTAAACCTTTCGAGGTATCTACTCCGGTTGGTGATCCAGTAATAGCGAGGCAAGTGTATAAAAATTTTGTGGTTGTGGTATGTGATCGCCAGACTAAAGTTGATTTGATTGAACTGGAAATGTTAGACTTGGATGATTATGGGCATGGATTGGTTGGCTTCTTGTTACGCCAATGTGGATTGCAGAACGAAAATAGTTCAATTCCAATTCCCAAGAGAACCCGTACTTGAATGGAAAGGTAATACAGCGTCCCTAAGGGGTAGGTTTATTTCCAACCTCAAGGCAAGAAAAATGATCGCGACAGGCTATACTTATCACCTAGTTTGAGTTCATGTGTCACGACCCGACTAGGGCCATGACGGGTACCCGGGGCTAACCACCGAGCATCACTCATTCTATTACTCATTTGCGGTCATGCATTAATCTCATGCTTATAATCATAAAAGAACCATTTCTACTTGAAACATATTTACCTTATATACATAAGCCCTCCGGCCATCAAAATAATATATATATACATACGATGAGAAACCGTGAGACCATACTACCCACACATACGTATCTACGAGCCTCTACTAGAGTACTAAACATATGGACGGGACAGGACCCCGTCGTGCCCAAAATACATGTATATACACAAAAGAATAAGTCAATGGCACCTCCGGAACAATGGAGTGCCCTCAAGTCAGCTGAAAGCTCCTATGAGTCTGGATCACCTCCCGGTCTACCTGTGGGCATGAACACAGCGTCCAAAGAAAAGGACGTCAGTACGAACATTGTACTGAGTATGTGAGGCATAAGCAATAATAATACGTCAATGAAATAAGGAAACATCAGATAAGGAGCAACCTGTGGCCATCGTCACTTATAAAATAAATAATGCATCTTTGGCATACTTCATAATCATCATCATATCACGTATGCATATATGTATAAGCTGCCCGACCATATAGGTACGGTGTGATAATCATTAGCCCGCGTCCGGGGTACCATCTCATGCCGCCCACTAGTGGTGTCTGCCCATGCCATCTAGACATGGTGTATACGCTGCCCGCCTTGTGTACGCACGGCCATATAGGCGCAGTGTAATATCATCATCATGTACTCATCATAATGCATGCATAGAAACTCAAAGACAACTATATTTTATCGGGGTGACATAAGGTCGTATATTCCCGATTCCATTATGGAGTATTCATAAGCATTCTGGCTCACCTTGAAGGAATTAGAACATAAGGTGAGTGTATATAATAAACAACATCAATGAATCGTAGTTAACATCATTAGCCTTGTAGAAACATTATATCGTGAACTCTACAATCTTTGGACTTAAGCTCATCATCATCATGATCGTAATATCTCTTATCTTTAACTCATACGGCTATTCATGAGCATAGACTCTTAGTTTCCGGAATGTAGGAAATTCAAGGAGAAGGAAGGAAAATCATGCCATAAGATTCATGCCTTATAAAGAAGGGACTAGCCTCACATACCTTTTTCGTTTAACTATTCTATCGCTTGCTCGTTCTCCTTCAATGCCCACATTTCTACCTTCAAGAGAATTCGCATTAACATTAGCTAAACGATTATAAGAACGTGCTTACTAAAGCTAGAGAAAATTGGGCAGCATTTCCTTTGTTCATACAACTTCTCCATATTCCATATCAACTCCTAAACATCCATAACAACAATCACAATATTATAGGCAACAATCATCATTCATCTACATTATCCATATTTCACAATTTCACTTCAATTCCTCCATAATCATGGTCATAGTTCACTATTACATTCTCTCACGTATAATGCTCATCCCATTTTCTAAATGTCATTCATAACCTACTTACAATCACAACATATCAATAATCATGACTCAATCCAAGCTTTTATTCAAAAATGGCACTATTCCCACATTCATGACCCATTTTCTATATTCTTCTACAATCCAAGTGTTTCAACTCTCAATACCTTAAACAACATGAAAATACCATAAAAATTACCTTAGATAGTGTAGTAATAAGCCTTCAGTGGAAATACTCTTCTTGCACCAAAACCCTAGTTCACTTCCATTGGAATTTCTTGGCTTTGATGAACTTCAATGAGTCTCATATACTTAATTTTGTTGGTTTGATGAAGTTGATCATATATTTCTCTTGGGTTCTTGTGGATGAAGAGTGGAGAAGGTTCTAGAGTTGTCTTGAAGTGTGGAGAGGAGAAATGAAATGAATTAAATGAGAGAGAGGGTCCTTATATCATTTTTAAAATCTGACCCGCCACGAACATAAGAACCAACATACGGTCCGTATATTTTATACTGACCATATTTCTGGACCGTATGTTTGGTCCAGGGAAGAACCTCATTCTAGGTAGAACATACGATTGAACATACGGCCCGTATGCTTTATACGGCCAGTATGTGTGGCCGTATAATACCCAGCTTTCCGAAGTTCGTTCTGGTTGACTCGTTTGACCTCCAATCCTTATGGATCCTTCTTGACACTTGTTTAACACCTCAATACAAATCTAAGGGACATTATAACTCTTCTCCATAGTATCATTAAGCCATCATTAATTCGATACTCGTAAATCATGCCCGACACACAACATATACCTCGCTTTCCTTATCAACTTCCTTCTCTTACCTCAAATGTCTTTAAAATCTCGATTAGGATCATCAAATGCTATTTATTACTTATGAAAACATTGTATACGTCGTGCCCTTCATTAGTCTATTCAATGTACGTTAACGGGAAACTTCCAAGGTGTAACATCATGACACCGAAACAAAGCCGCCGACTTTTCAATCCGTCCCGTTAGTGAATGAATTTCCTAATGTATTTCCTGATGAACTTCCAGGCCTTCCTCCAGAAAGAGAGATTGACTTTGCTATTGATGTGTTGCCGGACACCAAGCCTATATCTATTCCTCCTTACCGAATGGCTTCTGCAGAATTGAAAGAGCTAAAGGCACAACTGAAAGATTTACTTGAGAAGGGATTTATTAGGCCCAGTTCATCACCGTGGGGAGCACCTATTTTGTTTGTGAGAAAGAAAGATGGGTCCCTACGGATGTGCATAGATTATAGACAGTTGAACAAAGTAACGATAAAGAATAAATATTCATTTCCAAGGATCGACGATTTGTTTGACCAGTTACAGGGTGCCAAATGGTTTTCTAAAATTGATCTGAGATCGGGGTATCATCAGGTGAGAGTTAGAGAAGAAGATATTCCCAAAACGGCCTTCAGAATGAGATATGGCCACTATGAATTTCGGGTGATGTCATTTGGGTTAACTAATGCTCCGACGGTGTTTATGAATCTGATGAATAATGTATTCAGGCCTCTCTTAGATCTGTTCGTGATCGTGTTCATTGATGATATTCTAGTATACTCTGAGATAGAAGCAAAGCATGCAGACCACTTGCGTATTGTCCTTGGGATTCTTCGGACTCGGGAGTTGTATGCTAAGTTTTCAAAATGTGAATTTTGGCTGAATTCTGTGACTTTTCTGGGCCATATCATTTCAGCTGACGGCATTCGAGTTGATACTCAGAAAATTGAGGCTGTAAAGACTTGGCCAAGGCCTACAACGCCTACGGAAGTCTATAGTTTTATGGGAATGGCAAGTTAGTAAAGAAGATTTATGGAAAGGTTTTCCTCTATCTCAACACCATTAACGAGGCTAACCCAGAAATCGATAAAATTCCAGTGGACTGATGATTGTGAACGCAGTTTCCAGGAATTGAACGATAGATTAACTTCAGCCCCAGTCCTGACACTTCCAGAAGGGCCAGATGGTTATGTTGTATATTGTGATGCCTCTGGTGTTGGGTTAGGCTATGTATTAATGCAGCATGGCAAAGTCATTGCCTATGCTTCCCGGCAGTTGCGGAAACATGAGAAGAATTACCCAACTCATGACCTCGAATTGGCTGCGGTTATTCATGCACTAAAAATGTGGAGACACTATTTGTATGGTGTTTATGTTGATATCTATACAGATCACAAGAGTCTCCAATATGTTTTCAAGCAAAAAGAGTTAAACCTGCGACAGAGGCGGTGGCTAGAATTATTAAAGGATTATGAAGTGAGTATTTTATACCACCCCAGAAAGGCGAATGTAGTAGCTGATGCACTTAGCCGGAAATCAATGGGAATTCTATATGAGGTCCCTCCGGAGAAGAAAGAATTAATTCACGAGCTCCACCAGCTAGCCATCCTTGAAGTTTGTTTAATTGACTCAGGCAATGCATGAATTGGTATCCACAACCTAATTGTTTCCTCCTTAGATATGGAGGTGAGAGAGCGCCAATATGAAGATCCTCAGTTGAGTCACTATAGAGATACACTTCAGGACAAGGAGAAGTTTTCATTTGAAGTTTCTAGAGATGGAGTTCTTAGGAACCGACACAAGCTATGTGTTCCAAATGTTGCCGAACTACGTCGTCGCATTCTAGAAAAAGCCCATTACTCTCGGTATTCCATTCATCCAGGAGTGACAAAGATGTATCATGATCTTAAGTTAGTGTATTGGTGGGATAGAATGAAGAAGGATGTAGCGAAATGTCCAAATTGCCAATAAGTGAAAATTGAGCATCAAAAGCCAGGAGGATTGTTACAAGCCATGGAAATCCCAACCTGGAAATAGGAAGTGATCAACATGGATTTTATTATAGGGTTGCCTCGTTCCCGATACAAGCATGACTCCATATGGGTAATCGTGGATAGACTCACGAAATCAGCTCATTTTGTTTCAGTCAGAACCACATATTCGGTAAAAGATTACGCAAGGTTGTATTTCAAAGATATTGTGCGACTTCATGGTGTCCCGGTGTCCATTATTACTGATAGGGGAGCACAATTTACGGCTAAATTCTTGAAGTCGTTCTAAGAAGGTTTGGGTACTCAGGTAAGGCTTAGCACGACGTTTCATCCACAAACTGATGGGCAAGCTAAACGCACTATTCAGACATTGGAAGATATGTTATGGGCATGTGTGCTAGATTTCGGTGGGAGTTAGGATGAATACTTACCTCTTATTGAGTTCGCATACAATAACAGCTATTATTTCAGTGCTCAGATGGCCCCGTACGAAGCTCTATATGAAAGGAAGTGTAGATCTCCAATTGGGTGATTTGAAGTAGGAGAGGTACAACTAATAGGTCCGGAATTGATTCAACAAGCGATGGAAAAGATCAAGGTTATCCGAGATCGATTGCTAATAGCCCAAAGTCGCCAGAAATCCTATGCGGACAACCGTCAGCGAGACTTAGAATTCCAAGTTGATGATTGGGTATTCCTAAAGGTATCACTGATGAAGGGCGTGATGAGATTTGGCAAGAAGGGAAAATTAAGTCCTCGATACATTGGACCTTACAAGATTGTCCACAAGATAGGCCAAGTAGATTATGAGCAGAACTTGCCCCCAGAACTAGAAACAGTCCACCCAGTATTCCATGTATCAATGCTCCGCAAATGTGTTGGAGATCCAACTAGAATCGTACCGGTAGATGATGTTCAAGTTACAAAAAAGTTGACTTATGAGGAGGTACCCATTGCCATACTAGATAGGCAGGTGCGGAAACTTAGAAATAAAGAGGTAGCCTCAGTTAACGTCTTGTGGCGAAACAATGACCGAGGAGAAATGACTTGGGAAGCAGAAGAAAACATGAAGTCCAAGTACCCGCAATTGTTTCCACCCCGTAAGAAATCCAAGATGACACATCAACATTATGAGGTATGTATGCTTTCTTTTTATGTTTTTGATCGTGTGTGGCCATAATTTCTTGCTATTGTGTTGTAGCCGTGTGAAGTGATGTTATTGTGGGTTGTTGTGACAGGATGGTAGCGCCATATTATGGGAGAAACTCTGGCGAAATTTTTGTAGAATTCCCGAGAACTTAACATTCGAGGATGAATGTTTTTAAAGAGGGGAAGAGTGTTACACCTCGGAAAACTTCATGTCGTCGTATGGTAGATAGACTAACATGGGGTAAGAAGTGTATGATGTATCTACGAGTAAGAAAGGTTACTTAACGGTTCTAATTAAGATTCCAAAGACGTTTGGAAGCAAGAGAAGAAAGTTCGTTGAAGAATGTTAAGTATAAGTCGTATTTTGGAAGGGGGTACAAGTATCGAGATAATGTTGACTTAATGATGTCTTAAAGAAGAGTTATAACACTCCTTAGGTTGTTAATGAAGTGCTAAACAAGGGCTAAGAAGGTCCCATAGGGATAGGAGATCAAACGAAACGACGGAAATAAATTTAGGAAAGTGGAGTTATACGACTACTTATACGGTCTGTAAAACTTTATACGGTCCGTATAAGGGTCTGTATAACCCAATAGAAAACATGTCTTCCCTGATGGTGAAGTACAGACACTTATACGAACCGTGTAATGTTATACGGACCGTATAAGGGTCCGTATAAGTCCCGACGGGCTGAATAATTTCCAAGTATAAATACATGTCCCCACCTCTAATTTTTCATTCTTTCAACTTCTCCACTTCTCTCTAAGTCTCTAGAATATTCCACACATTTCATATACAAGAATTCAAGGGATATCAAAGATCAATATCACCAATTTAAGGAAATCAAGGGTAAAGAAGCTCTCTAGGGTTGCTTGGAGTCAAGAATCTCTTTGAAGTTGAAGCTAGGGTTTTCTTTAAGTGAAGCATTTCCATCAAAAACCCATTCCTACACAATCAAAGGTAAGTTTTATGATCATTTCATGTTATTTAGAATATTGAGGGGTTGAAAGACTTGGATTATGGAAGAAGGTAGAATATAGAGCTTAAATGTGAAAGTGAGGGTGTTCTTGAATAATAGTTGACATGAATCATAACTCTTGAGATATTATGAGTATAATCTTGTTATAAATAATATTAAGAATTTTGGAGAAGCATGATACGTGAATGAATACGATGTTGGGTGACAACCATGGTTATGGATGACTTTGAGAGGAAATTGTAAGAATTGAATAATGGCCAACTTAATAAAGTTTATTGATTATGATATTGTGGGTGTGTTGTTGACGCTTGGAAGTTATTATATTATATGGAGAAAGTCATAGAAACAAAGGAGATGCTGTCTGACTTTTGTTGGCTTTAGCTTAAGCTTAATTATGTTTCCGATTATCTAATTCTAGTACGAATTCTCTTGAATGTAGAATCGTGAACAGGAGGAAAGAGCTTAAATTGATAAGTTAGAGTGTCACACCCCAATTTCCGATAGGGTGTGATGGGCACCCGACCCTTACCTAGGGCCGAGCGAACCCGCAGACTCCCATAATACTCATAGCCATCTTTGGGCCCACAAAACATAACATAAGCACAGGGTGAAATTTTTTTCGGAAAACATACATACCTTTCGTCTTTTTCAAATCAAATAAAATCTGTAACCATAACAAATCTGTAAACACATGAAATTCATAACACAATGCGTACTGATACATCGGCTTACATAGCCGCTTACAAACGGACATCTCATACACACGACACGTACGCAAAGTCTCTAACATAACACCGAATACCATACAAAGCATTCGACTCGGCGGCACTCCGGAGGAAATGGAGCTCGCCAATCCGCCGGAACATCATCGCCGACATCATCTGCTCATCGGTGGGTACCGCGCGGCATGAAACGCACCCCGAAGAAAGGGGGTCGGTACGGAATATGTACCGAGTATGCAAAGTAAAAAAATACCGAAAACGAAATAAAGCGTACCAAACGCGAGCATAATAGTCCAGATACCAACGTATTTACATCTGACATCCAAGTCGTACATACATAAATCATACACACACCGCGGCCAGGAACCCAGCGGTTAATATCATAAATATATAAATATACACAGCTACACACACATACATACCGCGGTCAAGAATCCAGCGGTCACGTCAACGGACAATATCACACGTACACGTGCCGCGGCCCCGCGGTCAAGTATCCGGCGGACAATATCACACGTACACATGCCGCGGCCAAGTATCACACGGTCATGGTATAGCCGCGGTCAGTATCCGGCGGACAATATCACACATACACATGCCGGGACTCGGCGAAAAAGGTAACAACGAATGCACGAACGGGAATCACAAGCAACCAAATACACACGGGCAGAATCGTAAATAGCCACACGTATATAATTTCTTTTATTACAAACTCAACAGAACAACCAAAGCACACCATCCCTTTAAAACCAAGACAATAGTTAAATCAGGTTCTTTTCCGAACATTATTCGAAAACATATCAAGATCACATGCATATGAGTAAATAAATAATTAGGTTGCCTTCCAAAACCGGTGACCAAATATATTTGCTAACATCGGCAAGTGCAGAAACAAGTTTCAGATTTATCGGAATTAGTATACAAAAGTTACAATTTTTCTGAAAGCGTTCTTATGTGTCAAAATATATTATCAAACTCAATGAGGTAGTTAAAATAGCTATTTTATAGTAGTCGGGGCGATAGCCAAAAGTTCTTTTTCAAAATCACACAAATATACCAAATAGAGCAACATTGGGAGATCTCGGGATGCGTGGGCCCCACCTCAGGTCGAGCCGAGGCGGCGGACATAAAATTACCGCATTAGGCTACCTAAAGCCATCCATAAAAGTGTCGGAGCGATCCGGTACACGTTTACAACAATTACACGGGTTTAAACATTCTTTTGATCGAATAAGAGGATTATAATTCAATTACTGAATGAATAGTATGCAAAATCAAACTCGGATTTCCGAGAGCGGAATTATCCCCAAGGTTCCGATCTTAGCCTAGTAGGGCTAGGACATGCCAAAAGAAGGAAAGGGCAAGCTTTACATACCTTTGTTGTGCCTCACGCTCGTCCAATTTCAATTCCCGTTTCGTCAGAAATCTGCAAATGGTCATCCTTACCAGTTACTATTCATGCAAGTTAACATTTCAACTTTGGTTAAGCATTTGACTACCGAAATTCCGGCAGAGACACCTCCCCTATAAATATGACACCCCGAGATTCAACTCGGCTCAAAATATCAACAACAACCAAACAACAACACCTACAACCACAATAAACACAACACAATCCGCAACTAGTCTTCTTCTTACCTAATGCAATCGCTTCCATTCCGACTTCAACTTTCAAACCATCACCATCATACTCACATTCATTACCAATCAAAATCATTACAACGCCATACGGAAGCGTTTCATAATATTTTTACAATATATATATACAAAGTATACACAATATACAAACTTTCCAACATAAGGCTAAAATTCTCATTTCAACTTCATACCTTCAAATCCATACCAACTCAAACCATTAAACCTTTATTAATGTTATAAGAATCATAACAACACAACCAACATGTCAAACAAAACAATTCATTTTTATTACAATCTTCCATAGCTCACGGCCAACTTCCATATTCCTAGTTTCAACCTAACTCATTCAACTTTCATTTCCAACATGAACTCCATCATAACCACAACTAAAACACAACGCTAAATTCAACTTACCTTAACACACACACACGGCCAAAATCCAACCTACACGGCCAACATCAACTCCAACATTCTATGAGTTTCATTCTCTTCTACATAACACAACAACACACAAATATGCTAAGTACCATTAATTCGCTACTTCTACGTACAAAACACATACACGGCCAACTTTCAACTTCCACAACTCAACTTTAACATCCATATTTTTATAAACTTCATTCATTTTCACACTTCACAATAATCACACAACAAGCTAAATACAAATAGTCCACCATTCCTACACAATATCACAACACACAACTACTCACCTACACACACATATTCGGCCACCCTACATGCACACACACAACGCACAATTTTCATACTTTTCTTCCATTCCCACATACCACAACACATATATATATCTTCCATAACATAAAAAGAATAAAATTCTCACCTTTGCCACTTTGTTCTTCCCTTGACTAAGGTTGAAAATTGCATGAACAAGAGATTAGCTTCCTCCAACAACCACTCCATGTTGTTTAGGACCTTCCAATGAGTGGAAAACATGGAAGAAATAAATTTTTGGGATCCAATTGGAGGGGCTGATTTCGGCCAGCCCCCATAACCGTATGCTTTTCTCTCTTTTTTTTTCCTCTCTATACTTCTTGAAACTTCTAGGAATGAGAATGATAAAGATGACTTACTTAGTCATCTTTTATGCCCACTCAATATTTCCACATGTGGCCCTATGGCCCACACACACACACATGGCCATTTTCAAATAATAGCCAACTTTCCATAATTCATTTTTAGGTCCCCAAATTCTTCCAACTTTCATTCTCTAATTTTTTCCTTATTCCAATCTTACCCTTAACGCTTCGTACCAACAAAAAATGAATATGCATCTTATGCATCGAGACAAAATCAACAAAACTGAAAATTAAAAGTCTTGTCCATAACTCATCGCAACCAACTTAAAATATTTCAACGTACAAAGTACGGGGTGTAACATCCTTTCCCCCTTTAGAACATTCGTCCTCGAATGTTCAACTGATCGTATAGGGTCTTAAAAGTCTCGATTCAAACTTTTCCTTTTTGTAATTCTCTTTCCTCGACTTATAACATTCCAGGCACATTATCTCGTGCCGTCCCTTAATCTCTAACTCAAACCCTTCCTTACTCTTGTCTTACACATACTAGTACTTCTTCCTAGATATCAGTCGTACTCGTAACTTAGTCAAATCTTATCATCACGGTGGACACGACCTTTCAAGTCGAATTACGAATCCACATCTCATTCTCCTTTCTTTATTTCTAGAAAAATTTCGGCAGAGTTTCCTCTGCATTTCTCACTATCTCAAAACCTGTGCACAGGAAATACCAACAATGCCTCACAGGGCCAATATACATATATACACATCGTATCATCTCGCAGCCACACAGGGCTCCCAATATCATCAACTGTACAGAAATAACAAACATACCTCGTATGCCCAACTCAAACGGCACCTGTTACACTTTCTTGTTTACTTTCCCCCTTTAGTCTTCACTTATATCTCAATCATACTTCAATATCTTACCCGACACATATTTTCCATGCCCGTGCTTACCTGTGTGCTTTGTACTTCCCAACATCATCAATCATTGCCTTCTATCGGTGTCATTCTTCAGCTGCAATCACAAATCAGGGTAAGGAGTCCCATCTCCTATGACTTGGCTCTACGGCACGATCTCAGATATGAAAGAAGAGTAACCATCCTAAATGCCCCGTAGCCTCCTGTTTATAAATGTGGCGCGCAACACACCATAAACAAGACTCTACTGGACACGACTTTGCAGACAACCCCTAGGACGAACTGCTCTGATACCACTTTGTCACACCCCAATTTCCGATAGGGTGTGATGGGCACCCGACCCTTACCTAGGGCCGAGCGAACCCGCAGACTCCCATAATACTCATAGCCATACTGGGCCCACAAAACATAACATAAGCACAGGGTGAAATTTTTTTCGGAAAACATACATACCTTTCGTCTTTTTCAAATCAAATAAAATCTGTAACCATAACAAATCTGTAAACACATGAAATTCATAACACAATGCGTACCGATACATCGGCTTACATAGCCGCTTACAAACGGACATCTCATACACACGACACACCTCGTCGCAAAGTCTCTAACATAACACCGAATACCATACAAAGCATTTCGACTCGGAAGACTCCGGAGGAAATGGAGCTCGCCAATCCGCCGAGGAACATCATCTCGTCGACATCATCCGCTCATCGGTGGGTACCGCGCGGCATGAAACGCGACCCCCCCGAAGAAAGGGGGTCGCACGGAATATGTACCGAGTATGCAAAGCGTAAAATACCGAAAACGAAATAAAGCGTACCAAACGCGAGCATAATAGTCCAGATACCAATGTATTTACATCTGACATCCAAGTCGTACATACATAAATCATACACACACCGCGGCCGGGGAACCCGGCGGTTAATATCATAAATATATAAATATACACAGCTACACACACATACATACCGCGGTCAAGAAATCCAGCCCCCGCGGTCAAATCCGGACAATATCACACACACATGCCGCGGCCAAGCCCCGCGGTCAAGTATCCGGCGGACAATATCACACGTACACATGCCGCGGCCAAGTATCCGGCGGTCATGGTATAGCCCGCGGTCAAGTATCCGGCGGACAATATCACACATACCGGCCCGGACTCGGCGAAAAAGGTAACAACGAATGCACGAACGAATCACAAGCAACCAAATACACACGGGCGAGAATCGTAAATAGCCACACGTATATAATTTCTTTTATTACAAACTCAACGGAACAACCAAAGCACACCATCCCTTTAAAACCAAGACAATAGTTAAATCAGTTCTTTTCCGAACATTATTCGAAAACATATCAAGATCACATGCATATGAGTAAATAAATAATTAGGTTGCCTTCCAAAACCGGTGACCAAATATATTTGCTAACATCGGCAAGTAAACAAGTTTCAGATTTATCGGAATTAGTATACAAAAGTTACAATTTTTCTGAAAGCGTTCTTATGTGTCAAAATATATTATCAAACTCAATGAGGTAGTTAAAATAGCTATTTTATAGTAGTCGGGGCGATAGCCAAAAGTTCTTTTTCAAAATCACACAAATATACCAAATAGAGCAACATTGGGAGATCTCGGGATGCGTGGGCCCCACCTCAGGTCGAGCCGAGGCGGCGGACATAAAATTACCGCATTAGGCTACCTAAAGCCATCCATAAAAGTGTCGGAGCGATCCAGACACGTTTACAACAATTACACAGGTTTAAACATTCTTTTGATCGAATAAGAGGATTATAATTCAATTGCGCTGAATGAATAGTATGCAAAATCAAACTCGGATTTCCGAGAGCGGAATTATCCCCAAGGTTCCGATCTTAGCCTAGTAGGGCTAGGACATGCCAAAAGAAGGAAAGGGCAAGCTTTACATACCTTTGTTGTGCCTCACGCTCGTCCAATTTCAATTCCGTTTCGTCAGAAATCTGCAAATGGTCATCCTTACCAGTTACTATTCATGCAAGTTAACATTTCAACTTTGGTTAAGCATTTGACTACCGAAATTCCGGCAGCACCTCCCCTATAAATATGACACCCCCGAGATTCAACTCGGCTCAAAATATCAACAACAACCAAACAACAACACCTACAACCACAATAAACACAACACAATCCGCAACTAGTCTTCTTCTTACCTAATGCAATCGCTTCCATTCCGACTTCAACTTTCAAACCATCACCATCATACTCACATTCATTACCAATCAAAATCATTACAACGCCATACGGAAGCGTTTCATAATATTTTTACAATATATATATACAAAGTATACACAATATACAAACTTTCCAACATAAGGCTAAAATTCTCATTTCAACTTCATACCTTCAAATCCATACCAACTCAAACCATTAAACCTTTATTAATGTTATAAGAATCATAACAACACAACCAACATGTCAAACAAAACAATTCATTTTTATTACAATCTTCCATAGCTCACGGCCAACTTCCATATTCCTAGTTTCAACCTAACTCATTCAACTTTCATTTCCAACATGAACTCCATCATAACCACAACTAAAACACAACGCTAAATTCAACTTACCTTAACACACACACACGGCCAAAATCCAACCTACACGGCCAACATCAACTCCAACATTCTATGAGTTTCATTCTCTTCTACATAACACAACAACACACAAATATGCTAAGTACCATTAATTCGCTACTTCTACGTACAAAACACATACACGGCCAACTTTCAACTTCCACAACTCAACTTTAACATCCATATTTTTATAAACTTCATTCATTTTCACACTTCACAATAATCACACAACAAGCTAAATACAAATAGTCCACCATTCCTACACAATATCACAACACACAACTACTCACCTACACACACATATTCGGCCACCCTACATGCACACACACAACGCACAATTTTCATACTTTTCTTCCATTCCCACATACCACAACACATATATATATCTTCCATAACATAAAAAGAATAAAATTCTCACCTTTGCCACTTTGTTCTTCCCTTGACTAAGGTTGAAAATTGCATGAACAAGAGATTAGCTTCCTCCAACAACCACTCCATGTTGTTTAGGACCTTCCAATGAGTGGAAAACATGGAAGAAATAAATTTTTTGGGATCCAATTGGAGGGGCTGATTTCGGCCAGCCCCCATAGCCGTATGCTTTCTCTCTTTTTTTTCCTCTCTATACTTCTTGAAACTTCTAGGAATGAGAATGATAAAGATGACTTACTTAGTCATCTTTTATGCCCACTCAATATTTCCACATGTGGCCCTATGGCCCACACACACACATGGCCATTTTCAAATAATAGCCAACTTTCCATAATTCATTTTTAGGTCCCCAAATTCTTCCAACTTTCATTCTCTAATTTTTTCCTTATTCCAATCTTACCCTTAACGCTTCGTACCAACAAAAAATGAATATGCATCTTATGCATCGAGACAAAATCAACAAAACTGAAAATTAAAAGTCTTGTCCATAACTCATCGCAACCAACTTAAAATATTTCAACGTACAAAGTACGGGGTGTAACATAGAGAGACATCAAGGTATGTAAGGCTAGTCCTTTATTTTCTAACGCATGATTCATATGACATGACTTTCTTTATCTTTGCATGACTATCTTACATTCCGGAAACTATGAGTCTATGTTTATGAAGAGCTTCACATGAGATAAAGATAAGAGATATGTTACGAATATGATGATGATGATGATGATGAGTCTAAGCCTAAAGATTCTAGAGATCATGATATGATATTTCTACGAAGCTAATGATCTTTATACGATCCTTTGATGTGGCTCATTGTTGTTACACTCACTTTACAATGCTTGTTCCTTCAAGGTGAGGCAGGATGTTCATGACTACGCCATAATAGAAATCGGGGGTTCTCGACCTTACGTCACCCCGATAGAGTTATAATTGTCTTAGAGTTCTTATGCATGCTTTATGATAAGTATATGATGATGAGATTACACCGCGCCTATATGGCCGGCCAGACACCACTAAGGCGGGCGGCATATACACCATGTCTAGAGGGCATGGGCAGACACCGCTAGTGGGCGGCATGAGATGTTTACCCCGGACGTGGGAGGCCTGGACGCGGGCTAATGATGATCACACCGCACCTATATAGTCGGGCAGCTTATATATGCATATTTGATATGATGATATTTATGATGTGAGTTAGCATGCATTACTCAGTCTTAAGTGACATTCAGTTACAAGTTGTTTCCTTATTGATGATTCCTTGTTTCTTCGATATGCTATTATTGTTCATGCCTTACATACTCAATACAATGTTCGTACTGATGTCCTTTCTTTTTGGATGATATGTTCATGCCTACAGGTAGACAGGGAGGTGGCCCCGATTCATAGGAGTCTAGCAGCAGCTACACAGGAGCACCCCATTATTCCGGGGTCCTGTTCTGTCCTTATTTCTAGCACTCTAGTAGAGGCTCGTAGATGCGTATGTGTGGGTAGTAGATGTCCTCTAATAACTACATTGTACATATGTATATCATTTTTGCAGCAGTGAGGGCTTATATGTATGCATGTGTTGCCTTCGAGATTATATGTGTCCAGGATGAGTACGATGATTAGCATGATGAGTGGTGCTCGGTCAGCTCCGGGTACACGTCATGGCCCCCTAGTCGGGTCATGATAGGTACCCCAGTCAAGTACCGTAGAATCGGAATGCCATATAATCGAGCAATCTCTCTGATGTAAAACTCTACATGATCTTCTACTATTACAAATTCCATATTGCTCATCTCCCTTTTCCATATCACTATCTCCATATGCTACCATAGTGTTATATCTCGTATTTTGCACCTTCGAAAAATTCGAAATAACTGTGACGAGTTAGAGACAAGACCATACTTTGAACTTATTTAATACATAAGTTGTTCACGAAAATATTGACACGGAAACATCGAGGGAGGCTAAGGGTAAAAGTGGAATTTTGAAAGAAATTTGTTTCATGAAATTACAAATTGTTAGCCAACAAATTGGGCTAAAAAAAAAATAAGAAAACAAAAGGCCCAAACATGGGGTGGCCGGCCATATACTATGGCCCAAGCCCATGTCTTGAATTAAATCAAGACCATTAAATAAATAAGGGGCTATGCATCATTTTCATCTAGAAAATTCAAGAAAGCAAAACAAAAGAAGAAGAGAAAACAAAGGGGAGCCATTTGGCCAACCCCATGAGAAATTGACCATGGGAAATCTTGTCCCTAAATTTCTTTTTCTTATGGTATTCCCACTAATTCAAGGGTCCTCTACAACGTGGTATAATTGTTTTGGAAGATAAGTCATCCGTTTCGTCGTTTCCGCATTCTAGTCAAGTGGAGAAGTTGAAGAGCAAAGGTAAGAATTCATGCCCTTTTATGTGTTATGTATGGCTTGTGAATGTTGTGGTGTGTAGAAGTGAATGAAATTCATGGAAATATGGACATAGGGGTGTGGCCGTGTGCATGGGTGATTGTAGGACCAATGATTCAATGATTTTATGTAGTGTTTTAATTGTTGTTGTTGTGAATTCTATGTTGATAATGAAAGTGTGATGATGTTAGTTGCAGTTGTAGATTTTGGAGCTTGGCCGTGTGGTATATATGTTGTGTAGGAAAAAAGGAATAAACTTCTATGTAATACTTTGATTATTGTTGACATGTATTCTATGACGAAAATGAGAATTCGATGATTTAAATTGATGCTGGAATGGTTACGGGCTGATTTGAAGCCAATGTGATCTTGGTGTCGTCTCCTTGATTGTGAAGACAATGTTGTTAGTAAGTGTGTCGTTGGCATAGTCTATGAATTTGGAAGCAAGAAATGTGTTGTCGAAGTTTTGTTGCACTTGTGGGGATTTTGGGTGAAGTATGTATTGGTGGAATAATTTGAATAGTTGTGGATTGAGTGAAATACGTTCGAATGATGTTGAATGATCTTGGATTAGCATTTGAATGTATGAACAATGTGGATTGAATATAATTGAGATGCGGTGAAAATTGTAGAACGAAGTTGCCAATACTACTATGCGTTTTGAATCAATTGTTGATATTGTGGCCGAGTTAAATTCTCGGATTTGCCGTTGTTGTGTTTTTGGCCGAGTTGAATTCTCGGGGATGGCGCATTTACAGGGGAAATGTTGCCCAAATTTCTGTAGACAATTGATACTTTAAGATTCAATTTCTAAAGGCTCTAATCAATGTTTGGTAAACATGACCATTTGTAGATTTTGGAGCGTTTGGAATTTGAATTTGGAGTATCGTAAGGAGCGGAAAAGGTATGTAAGGCTTCACTCTTCCTTCTTTTGGCATGTCTTAGACCTAATAAGTTTGAAAACGAGCCTCGGGGACAACTCTTTCTTAGCAACCCGAGCTTGAATTTGACACTTTTCCATTCAATAGAATTGAATCAAGTTTTTCATGCTTTGTTGAAATAAACGCCCAAGCCCCCACGACTTGCCCAACGCGAACCGGATTTCACTAAAATTCCCATAAATGATTCCTTAGAGCTTAACGTGTGTAATTTGTGTACACCACCTCCGTTGGCTCGAGGTGGGCCCACTATTCTCGATTCCTATCCTATTGTCCTAATTGACTTATTTTTACACGATGATTAAAGGGAACTTTTTGGTCGTTGTTTCAAGTTCGTTAAGATCCATATGCATCCTCTAATACAAGCATCTAGAAATTCCGATATGAGTATTTTGATTCGACTATTCTGATATAAATATTCCGGTACAAGTAATCCGATATGAGTACTTCCAATTCAGATATAAGTATCCAGATATGAACATTCTGATTTGAGCATTTTAAAATAAGCACTTTGATGTGAATATTCTGATGTGAGTATGCAACTTGATATAAGAAATCTGTTATGAATAACGATATAAGTGTGTTGATAAAAGTACTCTACTATCGTATTATGAGATAAGTACTTTGACATAAGTATTTTTATACAAGTATTTTGACATAAGTATTGGGATAAAAGTATTCTGATATGGATGTTCTGATATAAATGTTTTGTTAAAAGTATTCCGACAAGAGTGTTCTGATCTCGGTATGTACTCTGAGATAAGAATGATGATATGAGTAATCCGTTATGAATAATTTGCTACGAACATTCGATAGGAATATCTTCCGTAAACTCGATGTTTTGGTTGTCGACGACAGCACGTACGATTATTCTATTGAGTCTTCGGATGACGGTAAGTGTGTATATGTACTAAGTCTTGATTTGTATGCATATGGTTTCGCACTACTCTGTTCGTGCAAGTTTTGGTATGTCTATTCACTGAGCCCGGCCGGAGGTTCTCGTGCGTACTCCACTGCATTGTTCACCGAGACCCACCAGTAGAGGGCCGGGACACGTATATGATGATGGCGCCAGATCCGGACCGGATCCCCTTTACCGAGTCCCTTGACGAAGGGCCGGGACATGTTATCCACCGAGTCCCTCACTGGCGGGCCGGGACACGTTACATACATGCATGACATTTGATGTGACATATGATTCTGCTATACATGATTCTATCCACCGAGTCCCGTAATAAAGGGTCGGGACACGTTATATGCATATGCTATACATGATATTGATATATGTGATTCCATTTACCGAGTCCCTCACAGCAGGGCCGGGACACGTTATATGTATAAAAGGGTACGTGATACTGATATGCCTGACCTTATTCACCGAGTCCCTCACTAAAGGGCCGGGACACGTTATGTGCATAAGTATGTATATGTACATGTATCTGAATTATGATTTGATATCTACTACTCTGTTACGCAAAGGAAAACGTATTGATGACTTTTCACAGTCTTACTGGTTCTGCAGAGTTTCCATTTTTGTTTGGCTATGATTCCCCGTTCTGTATCTCATGCCTTACATACTCGGTACATTTTCCGTACTGACCCCCCTGTTCTTCGGGGGCTGCGTTTCATGCCGCGCGGTACTCCGGATGATTAGCGACCATTATAGAAGATGCTCCGGTTGGATTGGCGACTCCATTTGCTCGGAGTGTCGCCGAGTCGAGTTTGTATGATATGTCTTCGGATGGATGTTAGAGACTTTGCGTACAACGTCATGGGTATTGGTTGTCGTCCGTATGCGCTCCATCACCGATATGTTGGTCCGTGTTATGTACCGAAATTTTATATAATTTATAAATTTGTTCGATTTAAAGGCTACGAGAAAAGAGATTGCTGAAAATCTTGCTATGTATTTTATCTTATTTGATTTAAAAAGTTTGGCGTGATTTTGTATGCGGTAAGAGTCTGAGGGTTCGCTCGGCCCTAAGTAAGGGTCGGGTGCCCATCACACCCTAATAAGGTTAGGGTGTGACACATAGTCCACTAGGCTGTAGGTGCTCAATCTTCTCCTATAGACGAATCACTGATTCTACAATATCTTCTTCTCATCAATCCATCAATATCACTCTCTGAGGTCATGGTATATCTTAGTTACCTCTGAATAGGTGGAGTACAGGAATAGTGAACTTCAGTCATGATCTTACCTTGAAATCCTGCTATATCAGAAACACACGATACTCTGTTCTTGGATATCTTCTTTGATTGTCCCCGAAACGGGATCCTCAAGCTAGTGCTTCTTTCACCTTGGCTATAGAGATACATCACGCTCTGGTCCTATATCCTTGATTTCTGGGTTTCCTGATGCATACCATATATCAACTATTGCCATTTTCGACTGCACCATGCTTCAACAATTGATACTCTATACTTATCTTAGTCAGTCCTTCATATACTTATATCATTTTTTGGCGATACATAGATCCATGCCATCCTACAAATTTCCTCATAATCCTTAATGAATTGCAACTTTTACGAGTAGAAGTACTCATTTCGGTGTTAGTTCTGTCTTTATTCACTTAATACGATCAAGTCGTCTTATATGACCTTACTTCTTCTCGTCCCACTTTATTATCGTTACCATCTTCTAGTTCCTTATTTAGGCTTATTCTATTCTATTTCAGTCGCACTCAGCTCTAGTTCTCTCATGTATGCGAATCTCTGTGCCTGAAATTCCAATATCATCTCTCGGCTTCTGCTTTTATGTCATTATGTGTCTATCATCTTTCTTCGTAGGTTGTTCTGGACATAGGGGATTTACCATCGAGTGCTCACGTGCTTCTATATTGGCCTATTATTTCGTCCTTCTTCTATCATCAGGTCCGCATCTTTTCCTTAACGTTATTGTTGCTAGTTCCTGACTCGAAAGGTTTCGCCTTTAAGGTTTTCCTCGTACTTTTTTGTTATTGCTTCCTTCCCAACCATCCTTCGATATGGTGGCTTCATATCGGTATGACTAATTCAAAGTGGCTACATCACTTATATTTTTATCTTGGTTCATCTTTTAACTCCGAGTATCATCGTGCCGAATCCTTCTTCATTTCTTCATCACTGGCCTTTTCAATACTCCCTCATATTGTAATTCCGAGTAACTTCTTCTCTGGAATTCTGTTTTCTAACTTTTTCCCTGATCGAACATATGACCATCTGACTACGTTTATCGTCAATTCATCTATGTACCTTATGTCATGGCCCAAGCCGATGAGCCGCGACGAGTGCCCAACCACTACCGACCGAGCACATCTAGACTCGTACTTGCGTCTTACTGAGTAACCTGGTGGCCCATATATATAACTTATAACTGAGCTACGCCGTCTTCTGTAAAATTATTACCATAAACTCAGCATCGAAAACTCACAATACATGCATATATACATATATATGTATATATGTGCTAAGGATAATAGTGCAGGCCGACTTGGCCGCTACATATGCTGTACAACAAAATAAGAGCTGATAGAATTACATAACATCCTACTATTTACTACTGTCTATAGACCTCTATGGAATGCGAACTATAGAAAAGACAGGATAAGGCCCATCATACCCATATATGCACGTATCAAAATAGCATACCAAGAAGGACCGCGCCCTCCGGGATCAAATAGCGCACCGACCGCGGCCGAGTGGGAGACCGCCGAGAAATTTGGATCACCGGTCGAGGCTACACTCGAACTGCGGCATGAACACAATGTCCACAAAAAGGGACGTAAGTACAAATAATGTACTGAGTATGTAAGGAATGAATAACAACATAATAACAAATATGAAACATAACATAAGATAAGGATAACTTGTACATCTGATTGCCTCTTAAGGTAGATATCATGCATGCTTAGCTTTTCTTCCAAAAACATTTATCATACATATATAACATAATTATTAGCCCGCGCTCGGGCCTCCCATGTCCGGGGTAGCCATCTCACGCCACCCACTGCTGGTGTTTGCCCGACCATATAGGCATGGTGTTAATATCATATCCATAAGCCGCCCACCGAAGTGGTGCCTGCCCGGCCAACTAGGTCAGGTGTAATCATATATAAAAATAAGCATGCATAAGAGCCCAATTAAAAGCTACAACTCTTTCGGAGTGACGTAAGGTCGGTAACCTCCGATTTATATTATGGAGCAATCATCATCGCTATATCTCACCCCAAAGGAACAACTATCATGAGGTGAGATCAACAACAATGAGTAAAATCAAGGACATCATGAAATATACCCAATAACCTCATGATAGCATTAAAACAATAAACTTTGAAACTTCTAGAAATAGGATCATCATCATCATCATTATCATCATTAAACATACTCATCTTTAGCATCATATGAACTCTAAGAATCATGAATCTCTAGCTTTTGGAAATAAGGATATTGTGAAAAACATGTATAGGTTCATAAGAAAGGAATCATGCCTTTCGAAAGAAAAGGACTAGCCTTAACATACCTGGAACTTCACTTCTCGACTTTCCCACCTATTTCTGATCTCGCAATCTACATATAAGATCATCCATACTATGGTTAGGCCTATCGTCTATGCTTATCTTAAGTCTTCAAATTAAACTCCTTTAGAATCTGTCAAAATTTGGGCAGTATCTCCCCTGTTTATATCCCTAGCCCGAAATCACAATACCAACAAACAACATAATAACAACAATAACAACATCAATGCCAATTCCATCATCATCAATACCAAAATATTCCATGAAACATTCCACATGATATTGATCCAATTTCTCAACCAACAAATTTATTATACGATTATTTAATAGCTCTACCTCCGTAAATAAACCTAAATCAATATTAATAAGGGAAGATACATACCCTTCTTCTGCTGGAACTGCAATATCTTCACTTTTAACCTTAAATCCAAGCCCAGATTCAACACAATATTACAATCGTAACTATGCGCTGCCCGAACCTAAATCGGAAGATTTCCACTTAATTTGTGCTAAAATTTTATAATCGTAAGTTGGGGGAATATTCCAGAAAGTTTGGGGAGTTTACAGGGGTGTTTTGATGAAAAATGAGGGGTAAGACCCCTTATATAATATTCTAGAATCGGTTTGCACTGACCTAGGATTTGCTCAGCGCGTTCGTGCAGAGTTAGCCCCTGGTTCCTCTGGCGTTAGCGCCACCTCCAGGCGCGTTTATGCAGAGTTAATCTCTGCTCTGGCAGCCTATCTTAAAATGCTCATAACGTTTGATTCCGATGTTGGATGGATGTGCGGTTTGTTGCGTTGGAAACTAGACTTCATGAACTTCATTATAGGCTTTTACTTTACCTCAAAACTCCTCATATACTAAAAGATATTCTTTCCCCAAGTTGGCTCATATTTTGCCGTTCAGAGTAACACTCATCTTCCTCTAGAGTCATACTAATCTTAACTTCTTCAACTCATTTCCTTATAGAACCTTCCGGAGTTCCTTATGTCACACCCTAACAATGGTAGGGCATGACGGGCACCCGACTCTTATCAGAGTCGAGCGAACCCTTAGACATTCGCTCTATCAAAACCTGTCACTTCAAAAACTTTTAAGAACATAAAACTTTTCCAAATAGAAATCATTGCCTTTATAATGATTATGAAAACTTTCAATCAAATAAGTACTTTAAACCAATTGAAAT
>NC_081347.1:36424325-36439619 GCF_029784015.1 Lycium ferocissimum | reverse complement strand
AGCCAGTCGTGGGTTTAGCGTGTCAGTTTTGAAAATGGTTCCACGAGCCGATGCGTTTCTATTATACATTATGATACAGAACCCTTATGTTTACAAATTGTGGTTAATTGGGAACGACAGAAGATTTTGAAAGCTTTACTATGTATTTTATTTTTGTTTAATCTAAGAATCCAAAGAAAGTATGTATGTAATAAGAGTCAGCGGGTTCGCTCGGCTCCGAATATGGGGTCGGGTGCCCATCACACCCTGGTAGGATCGGGGTGTGACAATAAGGTCATGAAAAGAAGAGAAGTGTAAGAGAGGGAAATATGTTGCTAGTAAGAGCTAAATAAAGTTTTGAAAAAAAAAAAAGTTTAGGGCGATGGTAGAGGCGAAGAATCACTCGGATGAACCTCTAAAGTAAGTACGAGGAAAGGATAAGGTATGGCAATGCGGAATAAAAGACGAATGCGAAGGTTCCGGAAACAGATCTTGACAAACAAAGTTGCAGTATAATAATGATGGAAATGGATATAACTTGAGAGGGAATAATTAGACTTTATGAAAGGTGCTAAAGGATTTTTTACTCTTAAGGTATATTCGAGGGGATAAATGCGAAGTCATATTGAAACACTCATTGAGGAAGTGGAAAATCTTCTCCCCCTAAAATACGACCTTAGATATAGAAAGGATTCGTATTTCTAGCAACATATTCTACGAAATTCCCAGGCCAAGGCTACAAAATGGCAAGTGAGAATTAGTATGAGCGTGGGAATTTAAGAAAGACCCTAACGGTGAAGGTAAGAAAAGTGGACTAATGAATCGGTTAAGGAAAGTTGTGTAACCATTAAGTACAAGAGGAAGATTAACAGGCTAACAAGTCTGGTAAAAAGGCAAACCATTGATAACAGGAGACAAGAACCTTGATAAGGAGTACAAAACTTCGATCATAAAGGAAAAGGGATAAATACGCGAGGGATGTGCATAAATAAAAGTCATTTATGGCATCAAAAGGGGAGATAAGAAAGGGGCGAAAGGAGGAAGAAAAAGAAATTATTATGAGCGATTGTGAGTAGGATAAGGATCGACAAGATATTGGAAAATTTATGACGCCTGACTATGATACAACTATCTAGTAAAGGAAGACTATAAAACAGTGTGAGTTGGATGAATGAAAGAGTAGGTCGTGGAAAGTAGCTGAAATAGTACATCGATTACAATAGTATCAAAAGAAGGAATCAGATCTAGTGGGTGAAGAGATAAGGTCCGTGTAGGGAAGGGAACAGACCTTCAATCGTAGAGTGAATAGAGGAAATGAGTACTTAAGGGCTCTAACTATTGTGCAACTGATAAACTCAAAGAACAAGTAAGGTATGCCAGATTATAGGAAATACTTATCAAGTGGGAATCAAGTGAAGACCAAGGGTCCAAGCAGAATTTTGAAGGGCGTACTAAAAGGATGATGTACGTAATTGGAATGAAACTGAGGCAATGAAACCTCATGGAACAAGCAAAAATAATGGTTCTGCTAGATATCTATGATTGAAAATCGCAGACGAAGGAAGAAGTAAGATGATTCGATTTCCCGGCACGATAAAGAGCCTGATCTACAGTTTGGCAAATTTCCAATTCTACTTTTAATTCATCAGCCGGACTGAGGATTAGCAAGTTCAAGGATAAACTGAGAGTAGAAGATCATTGAAGAAGAGATTCGGGATATTCTTAGAGTAAACACAAGAATTACCAATAGCCAGACTGAGCATAAGAAGCCTTGAAGAGGAAAATCGAGGAAAGTGTACGAGTAAAAGGAAATGTCGATATTATACTGGCTGGAAGATAAAATATCGCAAGAATCGACCCAGTAGCCATAGGAAAACAAGGGATACTATATTATCAGTTTCTGTGGTTATCCTTAAAGGGAAAAGAATCAGTTAAACTCTAAGAAAATGAAGGTACGGAAGTTCGGTAACGCGTAAAAAGGATACATAAAAGTCAAAGGAGTAAGAACTTCTGACATACAAAAGTGGATAAAGGTATGTGGTAGGTACTGGGTAAATGAGCATATAAGGGTGTAAACGACACAGGTTAAAGAGACAACGAGAATGATAAAGTATGAAGAACTAGTAGATAGATAGGTGACACAAAAAAAGGGATAGTCGTGAGTACGAGAATAAATCTAAATCACAAGAGAAGGAGAATAATATTCAATGATTGATTGGGCAATAGATGCGGCGAACTTGAGAATACACCCATTGGTGGTAAACCAACAGTAATCAAGAGATGCCAAAGGAATTGTGAAGCTATGAGTATAAAAGTCTACATGTGCGTAGGGACAGTGAGCTAGTAGTTGCACAAGAAAGGACTACAAATGATAAAAAGAAACCATGTTATTGCTTATGTAAAGAAACCAAGGAATCCAAAGAAGACTAATCATCAGGAATTGAGGCACTTTAGAGTAAGGGATTATCAAATACTACTGCAGTAAGATTGGACATGCTAGAGATTCAGTGTAAGAAAAACCAAAAGGGGTAAGAAAAATATTAACTAGTTGAGCGGAATCAATCAGTACCGATACAATCGAATGGTATGCAGACAAGAGATGGAGTAACGTTTCAGCAGGAAAGCTCTCGATACAACTGTTAATTAACTGAAAAATAGCAGTTAAAGCTCATAAAAAGAAAGTAAGGGCTAAGGATAAAGCTGATTACTACCCATATGAATGATGGAGTTAATAGATAGGTTCTTAAAAATCTCCAGCGGAACGTGAGGAAAGATTGAATGGGCCATACATGTAAAGGGGTAAAACCCAAAACAAACAGGAGAGAATTGCCGCTTCGACAATCAATATAGCGTCATAAGTCTGCAAATTGTGGTTACAGGATTGTTAACTTAAGGTGTCTTGTCTCTAAAGAACCACACAGTAGATCATAAGTTGCAAAGTTCAAATAAGGTCAGTTTCGAATACGTGAGTAGGACTACAAGTAAGCAAAGTAAATAGTAGCAAATGCAGGTAAGAGTATTGATATCAACAACACCACGAGTTCTACTTCAACATTCGAGGACGAATGCTACTAAGGGGGGAGGAAGTTACACCCCGTACTTTCAGAGGAGCACTTATCAAATTTTAATGTAAGTATGTCAGGCTAGGGCTACGTAAAACAACCTCGGAACATAAGAAGCGGGGCATTATTAAGTATATTTTATGAGTAAGGAATGTACCTAAGGTGTTACACCCTAGAAAATTTCGCGTTACTAAGGCTGCAGATGGCTTAATGTGTCACGACCCAATCCCGTAGGCCGTGACTAGTGCCCGAGCTGGACACTCGTATACATATCTGTTAGACATAATCAAACTGAAGCTAAACATAATATAGAAGCTCTGTGAAAACATACGTCATCTCAAAACGTCACATACATATATCATGGTAACTTTGTCTGCGAGGAGCCACAACCAATCAAAAGATATCATAATACACGAGCTGACAAGGCTGTCACAACGTACGTGAACGTCCCAAATATATACGCAAGCCGACAAGGCTACCACTACATACAACATCCCAAAATAAGTCATATAAACACAACTGAACAACATCTATATACAACCCACACATATGTCTACAGACCTCTAAGAGTATCAACAGTGACATATGACGGGACAAAACCGCCGTACCCACACGGATAAACATATATATATACATCAAAAGATGCGTATCGAAAGTCTAGGCTCCGGAACAATGGAGCACTTCCAAGACAGCTGAGCAGAAGTCCTAAGCTGGAGGATCACCAAATCGAGTATCTATACGTGCGGGCATGAAACGCAGCCCCCCGAAGAAAGGGGGTCAGTACGAGATATGTACTGAGTATATAAAGCATGAAATACAATAAGGAAGATCATAACTGAAGTAGAGATTCCGGGAGACAAGTATGCTAATCAAGAAATCAACGCACATTGCCTTACGAAATAAAATCATGCATATCATTATCATATACCATACCCGGCCCATTATGGGACTCGGTGAATAAAGTCGTGTGCACGTATACCATACCCGGCCCATCATGGCACTCGGTGCCATAATCATATCGTCATATCATCATATCGTCATATCATCATGTCATCATATATGTACATATCGTACCCGGCCCTCTAGTGAATAATGCAATGAAACTGTGCACGAATACATACCCGGCCCGGGACTCGGTGAAAGATATAATAACAGTATGCACGAGCAGAGTAGTGAGCAACCATATGCAAACTAAAACATCATCTGAGACTCAATAGAATAAGTAGAATAAACTAACGCTCGTGTATCAAAGGCGATAGTCATGTTAAGTACCCTCTGAATGCCACTATGGACTATATCAAATAGAGCCTCAGGAATCATAGACATGTATCAAGATAATGTGAAATAGCTTATGGAAGTCAAGAACATTAGTCATCGTAGAGTCTCTAAGAATAGGAGCTTATATATACCGACTACTATCCAACATATAGAAGACTTGAGGGGCAATAGCTCAATTGCCTTAAGAGTTCTAACATCAAGAAGTGAATAAGGATCATGAATCACACTCGGAACTTATGAATAGAATTACCCCAAAGCTCATATCATACGTCACTTATATCTAAGACATGCCAAAAGAAAGAAAGGATAGTTTACATACCTTATCCGCTCCAAGATGACCATAAATCAGATCCCAGGCTTCCCAATCTACAACAACATTATTGATATCAAGTATTAACTATAGCGCGCTCAAAATCCAAAGCCTAAGCTAGCACGTTACTTAACAAAATTCGGGCAACATTTTCCCTGAAAACTTAATAATCCTCGAGATTCCAATTCAGCCAAAACATCAATCAAAATACCAATAACAACAATACCAACAATTTCATATCAAACTAGAATTAAATCCATTCTTAAATCACTTTCCAAAACAGCCCAATATACATTCCTATACCGATTCTTGTATATACTTCTTTATTTTCGTATATACATAGTATAACAACAAACACAACGACAACAAATACAACCAATCCCACGATATTCCAGCCCACAAAACAATTCATAACAACCACCAAATAGCCCATATGATAACAACAATAATTTATCCGATTTCCCGCAATTAATTTCGTAGTTCTCACGTCACCATTTAGCTATACCGGGATGAATTTAAATATATCTAGTAGAGGAGAATTATTACCTCATATGCCAAAAAATAATCTTCTTCCACCTTACTTCACTTCGAAGAAAGCCCGGATTTAACAACGCCATAAAACAAAACAATGAGATTGAAGCGGTGAGTAAAACCCGTATGTTTGTTCTTCATATTTCGTTAAGGATCATTGTTGCTGCCTCAGTACCTCCTAAGAAAATTCAAGTAAAAAGAGAGGAATATTCATACGTATAGCCTCTAAATATATTGAAATGTTATCATATAAATGCTATTCATTTGAAAAGCTAATAAGAAAAGATCTAAAGTTTATTATAACTCTTGGTGGGGTAATGGAGGGTCCACATTACTTAACTAATTAATAGTTTGTGCCATGGTCCCCAATACGTGTCGACCATCAGATTCCTTATATGGAAATAGTCATACATAGCTTTGTGCCATGGTCCCACGTGGATGACAAATGTAAGACTTATCTTCTCATTTCTTTTTAATCAAATCATTTTGTTTCCAACGACAATTGGTAATTGATTCCTTGTTCCCAATTCACTTAAATACTAATTACTTTTAACACACTTCATATACTCATTGTCATAATCATATAGTATAACATAGTCCATAGCCTCATTTGCCACACATAAAATATTATTTTCAATCACCGTCGTCACATTTGTTTTTTGTCTTAAATCATTTTGGGACTTCATTCCTTGTATACGCCGAGCTCTTGATTTTCATCCTTGGATATGATCGAATTCTTTGGGCTCGGGTAAATTTGCTCATGTTGGACGGTTCGATTTTCTAGTCCAAAAAAAAATATATGAGATATTATAGCTTGGACCGTATTTCATTCACATAATTTCAAACCTCGACGAAACTTATTTTCTTCGATTTGTTTAACTTCTAATATTTACAATACATCTGTACCATCACTCTAACCACCTATAAGCTTGGGGGATAACCTCGTTTCCATTATTAATATCATTTAACTCGTTGCTTTCCAACGCATGAAAACACGGGATGTAACAAGCAGCCCTTTTGACATGTGTCCCCACTCAACCAAGCACCAATCAGATTCAGCCATATCTTAGTGGTGCCCACTTAGTGATCTAATTAGGCTAATTAATCATTAATCCCCACTAATATTTCCACACTAATAATCTGATCATGGTTAATTAATTTCCCCACTTCACTAATGTTTCTACACAAATTGTAATTAATAAGCAAACCGTGCATTAGTAAAATCGGGATTAAAAAGTCCTTGTCTCATATCTCAAAAATAATCTTGTCCTTGAACTTATGTCGATTAGCTTACGAATAATCCAACGTACAAAAATACGGGATATAACATCCTTCCCCCCTTTGGAACATTCGTCCTCGAATGTTAAGCTAGTCCTGCACTCCCAATACTTCCTTAAATGTTCTTTTATTGAATTATGCCCTTCACATGCCTCTTTCGTTGGTCGATTCCTTTCAATTTATTATAACGCATTCCAGATCTCTAAGTAACCATTCCCGTAATATTTCCTCTTTCTGTTGCTTCTCGAGGTAATAATTCCACGTCGTTGTCTTTACTATCCTCCTTATTTCGCAGTTGGTTGACAGTTGTATTGCAAGCTCTTCCGCTAAAATCTTACTCTCTCCCTGGTGCACTTAGTCATAATTCGACTTCTTCTCCTTCTATAGGTTACTCCCTTAAGATGTATCGTCCACTTTTTCTTACCTCTTAATCTTTACATAAGATTTTATAATGCGTAGACGTCCCTCGTTAATTTATTAGACTTTACAATCCTTGGAGTGTTTCATGCCTCTGGTAACCTGTAGACCCTTCGCAGACTCTACGAATAAAATGAAATTTTTCCAAGGTGTAACATTATTTTACTTTAATAACCTTACATTGCTTTGCTATTCCAGTCCAGATTCTGGAATCTTCAGCCTCATGTATCCTTTCTCGACTTCTTTAAAAGACTTTAACTGTCACTCTACTTTTTAGCTCTTAATCTCAATCCTTAGAGTTGGCTATCAAGTAGCGCTGGAGTTCCCTCATATAATAACTTTACATAGCTGCTCTGTGATCTGTCTATTATTAACTGGTATAATTCTGAAAGAATTTTTGATTTGACATGTAAATTCAGTACCTTCTAGTAACCAGCTAGTTCTGATCATCTCGCTTAAACCATTTTATAATTCCCTTAATCCTACTTGTAACACTCTAGGCACATTATCTCGTGTCACTTCTTTATCTTTAATTCAAACTTCTTCTATTGCCTCTTTACTCAGATTTTGCTCTTAATTCTCCTATCACGCGTTCTATTGCAATCTTTACAAGAATATGCATAGGTGCTCAAATTAGCCCAAGAAATACCTTAGCGTCGTCTCACTAGTCTTCATGCTTTACCTTGCCTTCTCCTCTCTTATCTTACAATCGGTATCGGGATAAACCTCCGACTCAACCATGGCCATGTCCTATTTGCCCTTAATATTAATTCTATCTCGGTAATTTAGCTTAAACCATCTTTACATCTTTCCTAAATGTACCTAAAGTATCACAACTGCATTTTTATTACTAAATTCTTACTCTTCTTACAAGTACTCACTTGGTCTCATTCTTAGTATACAAATATTCGTAGGTTGTATAACTATTCTTGTACCACTTGCATAAAGTATATTCAATCTTAGTCATAGTCTTTCCTTCTCCTGGTTCATTCTGCTTTACATATCTCCTCCGTACTAAAATTCGCTCGTAGCCTATCTTGTCATACTCCTTTCCCTTCCTTTATTCACCCTTTGATTTTCTCACTTCCTACTATAGGAGATTTTTTTATCCCTTCTCCTTTGCTACTTATGAGTCGCAATATCATTAGCGAACAACTCTATTGCCAACATCTTAGCCTCTAATTCAGTATAACATTGCTATCCTTTATAATATCTCTTAAGTTACTTGTTATTATTCTCTCGTCGTACCCTTTCTTTTATAAGCACCCACTTTCTAAGGTCATATCATTCAAGATCTTTACAAAAATTCCTCAGCACTGTCTCAAATACCATCCTGACTTCTGTCCATTTATTGCTGGCTTTCCGATCTTACTAACCTGTTTCAGCAAGGGTTCTGTTATATCCCGCATTTTGTGCGTTGGAATATTTCGAGATCGAGTAAATTGAAGAAAATAAGTTCGACGAAAATTTGGGAAATGCTGGGCGAATTTTTGTCAACTATGGAGGCGCATATCTCATAGTATATGTGGAGTTTTAAGGTGTTTTAAAAGCCTAAAATGAAGTCCGTCGAGTCTAGTTTGTAATGCAACAAACCGTTCATTGATAGGACATCGGAGTAGAGAATTATAGACGTTACAAACTGTACTATCGACGCAGGAACAGTAATCCCGCAGTACCGCTAGGCACTACAACCCAGTACTGCTACAGTACTGTAGCTACAGTACCGACGTTGGCAGTTTTTAAAAGGGACAGAACCCCATTTTTTCAGCACACAAACATAGTTCCAAAACTTTCCAAAAAATTCAGCAAAAAAAAAAAGAGAGGAAAACAGCCAAGAGAAGAGAGAAGAGAAAAGGAAAGAGAAAAAAATTCCTAGCCTTCAATCTTGGTCCAAAAATTGTAATTCTCTTGTATTCTTATTAAGTTCAAGACGCTCTTCGACGTGGTATAATTATCTCGGAAGATAAACCGTTGGTTTCATCGTTTTCGCATTTGGGACAAGTAAAGAAGTTGGAGGAAAAAGGTAAGGATTCCATCTCCTCTTTCATATACTATGCATGGTTTGTGTGTTGTAAGTGTGGAGATGAATGGAATTCATGAGATTTTGGTGTATTATGTTGTAGCCGAATATATGTAGTGTAGTATAAACGTGTAGAACTAAATTCATTTAGTGTTGGTTGATGTTGTTATGGATGGTTGCATATGTTTGGCATGTAAAAATGAACGGAATTCATGGAATTATGTAGCTTGGAACTTGGGCCGTGTAGGGGCTGATTTTAGAAAAATATAATGAACTCATTTTATATAGTATTTTGGTTGTTGATTGTTGTAGATTATGTGGTGAAAATGAAGGTTTGACGACTCAAATGGAAGTCGGAAATGTTGCGGGCTGTTTTGGAGAGCAATATGATTTTAAAATAAATTCTTGTGTGCATGAGAATGATGATCGTTAGCATGCGGATTGTTGACATAATTTATGAGTTTGAAAGAAATAAATGTATTGTTGGAGTTCTTATGGCAATTGGAAGATTTGGGTTAGAATGTCTTGAACATGTTGTGAGTTGAGTATTGATATTGTTGTTATGATTGTTGGTTTGGCCGGGTTGCATTCCCTGGGATTGTTGTTGATTACAATTTGCCGAGTTAGATTCTCGAGGGATGCTATATGTATGGGGAAATGCGCCGAAATTTCGGTAGACAAACATGAATTTAAGTTGAACTCTTGAAGCTATAACTCACAATTGGTAAACATGACCATTTGTAGATTTTGGAGAAAACGGGATTCGAATTTGGAGAAGCTTAAGAAGAGAAAAGGTATGTAAAAACGTCCCTTTCCTTCTTTTGGCATGTCCTTGGGGTACTAAGTTTGGATTTGAGCCTCGGGGGTCATTCATTCAGAAATCCGAGTTTGAAATTGAGTGCTATTCATTCAATGTAATTGAATTAGATTCCTTACCTCTCTTGTTGAGAAAAATGTTCAAACATCTATAACTTGCATAAGTGTAACTCTCCAAATCACCTTGAAACTTGTTTTACACTAAAGAGCTAAAGAAAGTATAAAGTCCGATTTTCTAAAACCACACATAAGGGTGTGATATATTATTTTCTAAAGCTTTCTTAAAACCACTCCGAAGGGGTGTGATATATTATTTTCTAAAGCTTTCTTAAAACCACTCCAGGGTGTGATATATTATTTTCTAAAGCTTTCCTACAACCACTCCGAAGGGGTGTGATATATTATTTTCTAAGGCTTTTCTAAAACCACTCCGAGAGGGGTGCTACAAACCACTCCGATGGGGGTGTGAGATTTTATTATTTAAACTTTTCAAAACCACTCCGAAGGGGGTGCGATATCTCATTATTATTATCATTATGCCCGAAGGGCAAGGATTAGTAGTATGTCACGAGTGGCATGTCCGACAAACCCGAGGATAGCCGTATGTCACGAGTGGCATGATTTCAAGACAGGATGCCGGGGCCAACATGTCGATGGGGCCGGGATAGACGTATGTCGGACGGCATGCCCGAAGGGGCCATCATTTTACGTCGGGGCCAGCATGTCCGATGGGGCCAGGATAGACGTATGCTGGACCGGCACACCCGAAGGGGATTATTATTATTATTATTATTACTATTATTATTATTATTATTATTATTATTATTATCATCATTATCATTATGCCGGAAGCGGCAATGCCCGAAGGGGCCATCATTATTATTGCGCCGGAAGCGGCCGTCCGAAGGGACTATTTCATTGGTATGTCGGAGGCGACACACGGGTTAGTTGCATCCTTTGCACAACACAGAATGTGTGTTCATTTGTATTATTTACTTAAGGATTGTTCTAGGACCCCATGTATACATTTATATTTCCTCAACACGATAAACCTTCCATAGCTTGATTGTGATTTCTTTTCTTCTAAATTGAGCGAGTGGTTGTTATTTGTAATCGCAAAAAATGAAACGGTACATATCCCGTACTGACCCTCCTTCTTCGGGGGCTGCGTTTTCATGCCACGCAGTACACCAGATGAAGAAGACTTTGCTAGGAGTTGTTTCCGCGGGATTGGCGAGCTCCATTTCAGTTCGGAGTGTTGCCGAGTCGGGCATTTATGTCATGGTATTTGTATATCCTAGAGACTTTGCAGACAGTGTCCTGCGGCTAGAGTGTCGAGGAGCGCGAATCAGTTATAGATGTTAAAGGGTGTGTATTTTCAGATGTTGTTGGTTGATAAAAATTACGTGATTGACTAAAGGTTCAGTGATTTCTATTTTGAAAGGTTTCATGTTGTTTTAAAATTTTTGAAATGGCAGGTTTTAGTAATACAACGTTAAGGGTTCGCTCGACTCTGAGGAGGGTCGGGTGCCCATCACACCCTAGTAAGGTCGGGGTGTGACAGGTTCTCACTTGAAGTTTAAGCATCCATATCCAATATATTGCAGTGTCAATTGTTTCCATCTTACACTTGCATTTCTCTTACCCGCTTCCCCCCTTAAGGGTGTACTTATACCATTATCCGTTTACATTCTACTCTATGTCCCTATTTCCAATCTCAAATTCATCCGATCCTTTTTCCAATTCATTTGGTACTGTACCATATCCATGTCTTTTCCTTATAATCTATAACTTTGATTATCCACATACGAAACCTTGACAAAATCACGGAGCGACGAGAGCCTTTCTATATATAGTATAAAATCTCATCTGGTAATCTGTAATCGAGTAATGAAATCAATGTAGCAACTCATCCAAGGCCACATTCCACTTACTCCAATCAATAATTAATTAGTACTTGTAGTCGTTCCAAATTCTTGATTAGATAGCACCTATATTCTGATGATAAGTGTCCAAAGTTCTCTTATAATATTATCTTTATCCCAACCTATATCATCTATTTCCCTTAATAAATTTATAATACATTATTTTTTTCTTGAGCCTACAACCCTTGTCCTTTAAGGATTCCACTATTTCCGAGGTGAAGTCGTGTACACGCAGTACTCCTTATGCCTTATGCCCTTTTACCCTTGTTGTGTGCTCAGTACTGCCTTCTAACTTACTCAAAATCATATCAAGTTCATCTTAATAATAGTCTTATCTTATCACCTTGTCGTCGTACTACACCTTTAAGTCCGTAGCTATATATTTCCATTTTATTTTACACTCATACTCAATTTATTACGTCTATCTTGGGTACTTCCTTTATAATTCCCTTATCATTTCTCCAGTCTATGTCTATCTTTTATTATGTGCACATGGAATCTTATGCTACCTCTGTATCCTTCGGAAAACATCACTTCTGCATAACCCCTTTCTCATTTTCAAAACGTATTATGTTCATCCCTGTTTGTTCTTATCATACCAGTCATTTTCTAGCACTCATTCTACCTCGTTACTCATCCTTCTATAGTTTGGCCTTTCACTATTCCGTCACTTATATCACTCGTGTTCTCGGCTATACACGTCATAACCTATTACTACACTGTTATCTTGCTTTCTTCTTTTTTCCTTCTTTCAATTACTCTTTTTTTTTCTTGTACTCGCTATCATTTCCGTTATTATATAACCTTTATTCTAAACTTTCCCTACAGAACTTTATAAGTCTTTCTTATTCGTTCCATAGCTCGCTTTTATACTTTAGTCACATAGATCACGTCGTATCTTTTAGTCACTTTCTCACTAGGCTTTACTTATTTTCATAACAATCCTCATTATATTCACATTATATCCTGTTCGTATTCAATCCTATAGTGTAACACTTCTTAACCTTATTCACGATTCTTACTATGGGTTGATTACACTCGGTGGAGTAAGCGTACTTAACCTTTTACCCTCCCTGGTCAATCTTATCCTTAATATCTCACAAGCTGTCTTATCAATACATTCATATCCGTCACAATTCTTTTTCCTCTGTACTCTTATCTTAATCATACTATTACTTCTTTTAACTATAAACTCGACATAATTTATCCCTACTTATCAATTCAGTCGGTACCTTAATATAGCACTCTGTCAAGATTTGCCAGCCTTTTCTAAATCATCTCTTAGTATCACAAGCCCTTTCCAAATTCTTCTTTTTACCATATCGATACCGACCTCCTAATTGCTATTACTATCACTTCAGTAGTTAACTTATTTCTCGAGGTCAACCGTACTCGCAACTTAGTCAAATTCTATCCTTACTATTGACACGACCTTTCAAGACATATTACAAACCTATATCTCATTCTCTTTTTATTTCTAGGAAAATTTTGGCAGAGTTTCCTTCGTATTTCTTACTATCTCAAAACCTGCACGCAGGAAATACCAACAATGCCTCACAAGGCCAACATATATATATATATATATATATATATATATATCATATCACAGCCACACAGGGCTCCCAATATCAACAACAGTATGAAAATGATGAACTTACCTCGTATGTCCAACTCAAACTGCACCTGTTATACTTTCCTGTTTACTTTCCCTTTCAATCTTCAACTTTACATTTCAATCGTACTTCAAATACCTTGCCCGACATACATCTTTCGTACCGTTGCTTACCTGCGTACTTTGTAACTTCCAATATCATCAGTCACTTCCCTCTGTCGATGCCATTCTTCTGCTAAAATCAAGGGTTAGTATAAGGAATCTCATTTCCTATGGCTTGGCTCTATCGCACGATCTTAGATATGAAAGAAAGGTAACATCCTAAATGTCCTGTAGCTTCCTGCTTATAGATGTGGTGCACAACACACCGATAAACAAGACTCTACTAGACACGGTCTGTAGACACTCCGAGGATGAACTGCTCTGATACCACTTTTGTCATGACCCAATCCCGTAGGCCGTGACTAGTGCTCGAGCTGGACACTCGTATACATATCTGTTAGACATAATCAAACTGAAGCTAAACATAATATAGAAGCTCTGTGAAAACATACGTCATCTTAAAACGTCACATACATATATCGTGGTAACCTGTCTCCTGAGGAGTCACAACCAATCAAAAGATATCATAATACACGAGCCGACAAGGCTGTCACAACGTACGGGAACGTCCCAAATATATACGCAAGCCGACAAGGCTGCCACTACATACAACATCCCAAAATAAGTCGTATAAACACAACTGAACAACATCTATATACAACCCACACATATGTCTACAGACCTCTAAGAGTATCAACAGTGACATATGATGGGACAAGGCCCCGCCGTACCCCTGGATAAACATATACATGTACATCAAAAGATGTGTATCGAAAGTCTAGGCTCCGGAACAATGGAGCACTTACAAGACAGCTGAGCAGAAGTCCTAAGCTGGAGGATCACCAAATCGAGTATCTGTACGTGCGGGCATGAAACGCCCCCCGAAGAAAGGAAATTCGATACGAGATATGTACTGAGTATATAAAGCATGAAATACAATAAGGAAGATCATAACTGAAGTAGAGATTTCAGGAGACAAGTATGCTAATCAAGAAATCACTGTACCTGTGCCTTACGAAATAAAATCATGCATATCATTATCATATACCATACCGGCCCATTATGGGACTCGGTGAATAAGTCGTGTACACGTATACCATACCCGGCCCATCATGGCACTCGGTGCCATAATCATAGAGCCGGACACTCGTATACATACTCTGTAGATATAGTTAACCAATTCTAACGTCACACCTGATTTTCTAGGGTGTGATGGGCACCCGACCCCACATTCGGAGCCGAGCGAACCCATCGACTCTTATTACATACATGAATTTCGGACTATTAATCGACAAAAATGACAAATACAACAAATGTTCGGAAATATCTTTGTAGTGTACAAATCGACGAAATATGTAATCATATGAAAATTATGGCATAACACGAGATGACATGACGGCCGGTGGAGCCGCTACGAACCGACATCCGGAACCCACACTCGTCGCAAAGTCTCTAACGGATAATCGAAGACATATCGCATAGGCTCGACTCGGCAGAGACTCCGGGGGATAATGAGCTTGCCAACTCCGTGAAGCATCTCACAATGTCTTCTTTACATCGGGTGTACCGCGTGGCATGAAACGCGACCCCGAAGAACAGGGGGTCGACGAAAAATGTACCGAGTATATAAAGCATAAAATACGAAAAACGAATCGAGCGACGAGGATACAGAACATGAATGTAATAACCGGAATATCGAAATGCTTACTCATAAAACATAAACGGATGCATAGTAGAAAACATGCCATGCCGCCCTCATCATGGGACTCGCACGAAAGTGGTCGCCCCCGACGCGGCGCCACAATCGTACGGATCTATCGAATGTGCACATATCATAGCATATCAAATGGCCATATCATATCATATCAATCGAGTGTGTACATGGCACATCATACTCCACAACCCATGTACATATATACCGCCTCACACCGAGGCACGGCGAACAACGGTGGAACACGCGTGAT
>NC_081347.1:36333012-36424225 GCF_029784015.1 Lycium ferocissimum | reverse complement strand
AAAATTTCTTGAAATTTCTAAGGATGAAGAATGGTGGCTTATGTCTTATTTGACCACCACATATTTATATATATACATGTGCACAAGCACATGACCGGCCACACCCCTTCCTTTTTCTCCAATTTATTTTCTTTTTCTTTCCCTCCAAATTTCTCCAATTTTCTAGATTTTTCTCAATTAATAAAAGATGACTAATACCACTTTGTCACACCCTAACCTTATTAGGGTGTGATGGGCACCCGACCCCGTATTCGGAGCCGAGCGAACCCTCCGACTCTGATTACGTACATATTCTTTTCCAATTTCCAAATCAGATCACATGGAACATACGAGAAGGACTTTCAAAAAGAGCGAGAAACGTACATCGTCTTAGGCGGCCATGTGTATCAAACATATCAAACACATCATATCAAATTCGTGGCGGCGGAATACGCATCGCACGAACATACATACATGTACAAACATATAGGCCATTCGAGCCACGCATAGCAAACGAGGCCGCTCGAGACACGGATCGGACCGGACCAAACAAACTTTGTGGACATATGAAGCCGATTACGGCCCGACATCTCGTACCCGCGATTTGTGTCCGCAAAGTCTCTAGCAAAAATCGAAAGCACAACATGCACGCTCGACTCGCGACACTCCGATGGGAAGTGGGAGCTCGCCAATCCGCCGAAACCTCCAGCCAAGTCTTGAACATACGGGTGTACCTGCGTGGCATGAAACGCAACCCCCGAAGAAAGGGGGTCAGTACGGAATATGTACTGAGTATGAAAGGCAGGAAATACAGTAAGCAGAATCATGATCAGAATCAAATGTACAGAAGTATAGCAGACGAAATCATAACCAGATCCAGATGTGCAGAACATATGTACGATATGCAGAGTAACAGAAACAAATGCAGAAGTGACAGATCAAACACAAACGTGGTGAATGCAAATGTACGGAATGCAAATAAAAATCATGCATGGGCTCGGGAACGTGGTCACCCCCGACGCTGGTGCCACAACACATCATACTCCGAGAAGATTTCAAATCTCCGTACAAACTCCGAACACATCGTAACATCATACACATCATATCATCGGAATATATCGAAGCCATATCACATCATAACACCATAGACGGTAACCGGCCACATGGCGAGGTCTCGGAAACCGTAACACATCATCTTGCCGAATATGTCATAATGCGCACGATATAAACCGGCCGGGACTCTTGCGAAGGAAATCATAACATATGCACGAACGAGTAGTGAGAAACTAAATGCACGCAAAACCAAGACTCGATGGCATAATCGGACGTACTATCAGGACAATCGTAATAGATTATTCATAACGGAATATTTTTATCAGAATACTTATGGCAGAATACTTACGTCTGAGTACTTATGTCAAATACTTAAGTCAAAATACTTGTATCAAAATACTTATGTCAAAACACTTATGTCAAAATATTTATATCAAAGTACTTATATCGGAACATACGGAATACTTATATCAAAATTAGGAATACTCATATCGGATTACTCGTATCGGAGTACTTATATCGAGTGCTCAAATCGAGGAATACTCATATCCGGATTATTAGATACCGATATCGAGAGAGAGCGGACGAATCATACCAAACTCGAATTATAAAGTAGAGTTTCCTCAAAATACATATCATAACTTACTTGGCTCTAAGGCATGCCAAAAGGAATAAAGGGTAAGCCTTACATACACGTACTTGCGACCAACTAGTTATGCTTATTTGTCCAAACTTGTCAATCTACATACAAAAGAATTCACATAATCATTTAATCCATTGTTATTCACTTGTCTCAACTTTTCAAATAAATTCACTTATATTACGCCGAAATTTAGCGCATCTCCCCCGAAAATACACCGTCCCGAGAATATGGCTCGGCCCAAACCAACATCAACAAACCGAGAATTCAACTCGGCCAATCCAACAACATTACTGAGTTATCCCAAACAACACTTCTATATTCAATTCAATTCAATTCAATTCACTTCAATTCAATGCAATTCACATAATCTTCTAACAACTCAATTAACATATTACTTTACCCGAAACCTTCAATTCACAACAACTATACATTTCATCATCATTCATGTATACTAACTTCAACAACAACCTTCCCCCTTCATCACATAATTCATAAATGACGACAACTAGAATATCCAATAATATCAATTTACATTAACAACATTTTCCATGCAATGTAAGAATTCAAGCCAATATCACATTAACTATTCTAATATTCATTAACGACTACAACTTCATTTTAAGCCATCAAACCTTCATTTTTCATCATGGATTCCGCAACACAACAACTAAAATATTAACTAGAATTAATTCACCATAACTTGTCAACCTTCCATCATTTTCGGCCACAACAACTACCAGCAAGTTTTCATGAATTTTTTCATCCATTTCTATATACTAGAACAAAAATAAACCCTTCATAACATATAAAAAGAGATTAAATCTTACCTTTTTCCTTCAACTTCTCACTTGGCTAGGGTTATAATTTTGTAACAAAGAATGAATTTCTCGATCCAACAATTGTACCATGTTGAAGAGGACCCTTGAATTAGTAGAAATACAACAAGAAAATAATTTTTGGGGCAAGATTTCATGGGGGGAAAATCCCCCTACCTTGGCCGAATATGCTTGTTTTTTTTTTGTTCTTCATCTTCTTTCTTTTTCTTTCTTTCTCCCCACTTCCTTGAATTAAAAAGATGACTCTCATATATATATATACATGCCTTCCACCATTTTCCATATTTATGTTTTAGTCCCTCAATTAAGAAAATTTTTAGCACATAGCCCCTTTCTTTATTTTTCTAGAATTTTCTTGAAATTCCACCAAAGATGACTTATTTTGTCATCTTATTTATTTATTTAGTTTTCCCTTCCTCTTCTTTTTGTCACATGGCCAATATGGCCTTCTTGGAACCTTCAAGAACTCCTTTTGTGAAATTCCCATTTTGCTTCTCGACTTTTCTTAATATTACCATTTTACCCCTAGCCTTTCACATAATTTCCACGGCCCATTTTGCGAATTTCTCTCTTTGCCCTTAACCTTTCACAATATTTCCATACTTTTAATAGTCATAAATAATATTTATAGCAACTCGTCCATTAAAATAATTTTTGAAAATGGTCTCTCCCTTAACTTTCCATAACGACTTTGGAATTTCCAAACGTACAAAGATACGGCTATAACACCCCCCCTTTAGAACATTCGTCCTCGAATGTTCAACTGACCTTATGGAGCCTTGTAGCGCTGCGGGAGGGGGTTTCTTTTATCGTTGCCCTTTTTCTTCATGCTCATTCCATATTCTTTTATCCTACTTTCCTCATTATCAAGCCCCTAAATCCTTACACGAATCCTCATTCCGTGTTATGGGTTTCCTTTCCGGTACTTGAGAATATGGTGATCCCCTTGCCTATAATAGGGTCTCCCCCCCCCCCCTTTTAAGGGGCTCCTCATATGCCAACAGTTCCTCCTTTCAATTTTGCGCACAACATAGCAAAATTTCTTACCGTAAGTGTTCCTTTTCATTTTCCGTCGATACCATCATTCTTGTCGGCATTCTCATATCTTTCCATCCACTATTGGTCCTTTCGCACATCTAGTTTGCTTACTTACTTGTAATTTTTTCTTAGTGCACTGCGTTGCAACGGCATATCCGTACTTTTGAGCATTTCGCCGCTCTTGTTCTTAGCACAAAATCCTTACGATTGGTACTTTCTCCTTTCTTGTTGTTTGCGGCACCGACTTGAAGTCCACAAAATATTCCCTTTAGTGTACAAATCTGTCCTATTCTTAATTCACCTTTTAAGAGAGTTCCTCCACACCCGAGGCAACCGTGTTAGTGTGGCTACCCATTTATTCCCTTATATACCTTTCAAAAACCGGGATCTTCTAACATCATCACAAGACCTAATCGTCCTTTTCTCTTACTTCACGTTCCTTGTCATGGTCGCTATTAAATTAGCTCACTTATTTAAATCGGTTTTCAATCCTCACGCACTTTTCCTTCGTTTCATATTACTACTCTTTATTCTTTTTACGCACCCATGCTTGCAACTTCATCCCAAATAATCCTGTGTCTTTCTAGTTATTCCTTTTCTGGAGGTCTTGCCCAGTCATATTTCCTTATCTTTCACTTCTTTCGGATATTTGATCTCTTTATTTCCCACCTACTCACTCATTTTCTCCTTCTAATATCATAGCATTAAGACTTTTCTACTCTTAACCTATAGCGAAGATGGCGGTCTTATAGTACATGCCGTTTGTTTTCTTACTACCGCTCGGGTTTCGGTGTCCTCCTCACTCGGTTGAGGCCTTCTTTATCGTAGCATAGGTTGTTGGGGCACACGTGTCCACTGACATCATCACATATGGGATAACATATACATTCATATATACATATATAGTTGTTATCAACTAGCCCACAAAAATATTTTCAAACTTTATTCAAGCCTATCCTAATTTTACAAGCTGCGGCGTACTTTTCCGTCTTCTTTAGTCTAACGTCGCGTGTCAAGTGGCTTTTTATGGTCTCCAACCATCTCGTATATTCTAATTTCACTTAGGCTATCCCAACTTCTCATTTGTCCCCTTAAATTCCAACTTTGCAAGATTCCCTAGCTACGTCCCAGGGGGTCACCCATCCTGAAATTGCTCCCACCTGAGCACGCTTAACCTCGAAACTTTGGTGGATTTTAGGGCCTTAACGCTTCTGTAATCGCGTCCACCTCCGCGTATGACCTTTACTACACGAGTTGGGTTAGTCGAGGCCCTACAAATTCCAGGACACCCTCGTAACGCGTCTTTTCTTCCACAATTACCATCTTACCCTTTTTGGCCCTTAGTGTCCACCTTTCATTTTCGTACGTAACTACCTCTCATCCTAGGTTCCCAGATTCCTGATGGTAACAGATACACCTTCATTGCCACTACTTCATAAATACCCAGATATCAGTTCGTTCGAATTCCTACTCACGCTTTCACCTAATATCCTGTAGCAAGTTAAATTGTCAACTTTCCGAATCCTTCACCAAACCTTGTTCTTCTTATACCATCCCCCTGTACACAGCAAATATCAATAATGCCTTACAGAACATATATATATATATATATATATATATATATATATATATATATATATATATATATATATATATATATATATATATATATATCATATCCCGACCGAACTTCCAACTTCGGATAATGAACAATTATGTCGGTACTTCCCCGCGACTTTTCATGTCGCCACTTACCTTTTCCGTCGTATGTAAGGCTTACGTAAGAGATTTCATTTCCTATAGCTTGGCTCTATCGCACGATCTAGGACGAAGAAGGTCAACAATCCCCGGATGCCTCGTAGCCTCCACGTTTATAAATGTGGCCGGCTTCACACCATAAACGGGGACTCTACTCGGACACGACTTTGCGGACAACCCCACGGATGACCTCGCTGCGATACCACTTTGTCACACCCTAACCTTATTAGGGTGTGATGGCACCGACCCGTATTCGGAGCCGAGCGAACCCTCCGACTCGATTACGTACATATTCTTTTCCAATTTCCAAATCGAGATCACATGGAACATACGGAAGGACTTTCAAAAGAGGCGAGAACGAGACATCGTCTTAGGCGGCCATGTGTATCAAACATATCAAACACATCATATCAAATCCGTAGGCAGGCGGAATGCGCATCGCCTGAACATACATACATGTACAAACATATAGGCCATTCAGGCCACCATAGCAAACAGGGCCGCTCAAGACACAGATCTCAGACCGGACCAAACAAACTTTGTGGACATATGAAGCCGATTACGGCCGACATCCTCGTACCCACGCACCGTGTGCAAAGTCTCTAGCAAAAATCGAAAGCACAACTTATGCTTACTCGACTCGGCGACACTCCGATGGGAAGTGGAGCTCGCCAATCCCGCTGAAACCTCCTAGCCAAGTCTTCTGAACATCTGGGTGTACCTGCGTGGCATGAAACGCAGCCCCCGAAGAAAGGGGGTCAGTACGGAATATGTACTGAGTATGAAAGGCAGGAAATACAGTAAACAGAATCATGATCAGAATCAAATGTACAGAAGTATAGCAGACGAAATCATAACCAGATCCAGATGTGCAGAACATATGTACGATATGCAGAGTAACAGAAACAAATGCAGAAGTGACAGATCAAACCTGCGCAGAATGCAAATGTACGGAATGCAAATAAAAATCATGCATGGGCTCAGGAACGTGGTCACCCCCTGACGCTGGTGCCACAACACATCATACTCCAGAAGATTTCAAATCTCCGTACAAACTCCGAACACATCGTAACATCATACACATCATATCATCAGAATATATCAGAAGCCATATCACATCATAACGGCCCTATGGCGAGGTCTCGGAAACCGTAACACATCATACTGCCGAATATGTCATAATGCGCACGATATAAACCGGCCCGGGACTCGGCGAAGGAAATCATAACATATGCACGAACAGAGTAGTGAGAAACTAAATGCACACAAACCAAGACTCGATGGCATAATCGGACGTACTATCAGGACAATCGTAATAGATTATTCATAACGGAATATTTTTATCAGAATACTTATGGCAGAATACTTACGTCTGAGTACTTATGTCAAATACTTAAGTCAAAATACTTGTATCAAAATACTTATGCCAAAACACTTATGTCAAAATATTTATATCAGAGTACTTATATCGGAACACTTCTGTCAGAATACTTATATCAAAATTAGGAATACTCATATCAGATTACTCGTATCGGAGTACTTATATCAGAGTGCTCAAATCAGAATACTCATATCCGGATTATTAGATCGATATCGTAGAGAGCGGACGAATCATACCAAACTCGGAATTATAAAGTAGAGTTTCCTCAAAATACATATCATAACTTACTTGGCTCTAAGGCATGCCAAAAGGAATAAAGGGTAAGCCTTACATACGTGCCGCGACCAACTAGTTATGCTTATTTGTCCAAACTTGTCAATCTACATACAAAAGAATTCACATAATCATTTAATCCATTGTTATTCACTTGTCTCAACTTTTCAAATAAATTCACTTATATTAACGCCGAAATTTCGCAAAGATTCCCCCGAAAATACACCGTCCCGAGAATATGGCTCGCTCCAAACCAACATCAACAAACCCGAGAATTCAACTCGGCCAATCCAACAACATTACTAGCGATTATCAAAGACAACACTTCTATATTCAATTCAATTCAATTCAATTCACTTCAATTCAATTCAATTCAATGCAATTCACATAATCTTCTAACAACTCAATTAACATATTACTTTACCGAAACCTTCCAATTCACAACAACTATACATTTCATCATCATTCATGTATACCAACTTCAACAACAACCTTCCCCTTCATCACATAATTCATAACGACGACAACTAGAATATCCAATAATATCAATTTACATTAACAACATTTTCCATGCAATGTAAGAATTCAAGCCAATATCACATTAACTATTCTAATATTCCGTAACGACTACACCTTCATTTTAAGCCATCAAACCTTCATTTTTCATCATGGATTCCGCAACACAACAACTAAAATATTAACTAGAATTAATTCACCATAACTTGTCAACCTTCCATCATTTTCGGCCACAACAACTACCAAACAAGTTTTCATGAATTTTTTCATCCATTTCTATATACTAGAACATAAATAAACCCTTCATAACATATAAAAAGAGATTAAATCTTACCTTTTTCCTTCAACTTCTCACTTGGCTAGGGTTATAATTTTGTAACAAAGAATGAATTTCTCGATCCAACAATTGTACCATGTCGAAGAGGACCCTTGAATTAGTAGAAATACAACAAGAAAATAATTTTTGGGGCAAGATTTCATGGGGGAAAATCCCCCTACCTTGGCCGAATATGCTTGTTTTTTTTTTGTTCTTCATCTTCTTTCTTTTTCTTTCTTTCTCCCCACTTCCTTGAATTAAAAAGATGACTCTCATATATATATATATACATGCCTTCCACCATTTTCCTTATTTATGTTTTAGTCCCTCAATTAAGAAAATTTTTAGCACATAGCCCCTTTCTTTATTTTTTCTAGAATTTTCTTGAAATTCCACCAAAGATGACTTATTTTGTCATCTTATTTATTTATTTAGTTTTCCCTTCCTCTTCTTTTTGTCACATGGCCAATATGGCCTTCTTGGAACCTTCAAGAACTCCTTTTGTGAAATTCCCATTTTGCCCTCGACTTTTCTTAATATTACCATTTTACCCCTAGCCTTTCACATTATTTCCACGGCCCATTTTGCGAATTTCTCTCTTTGCCCTTAACCTTTCACAATATTTCCATACTTTTAATAGTCATAAATAATATTTATAGCAACTCGTCCATTAAAATAATTTTTGAAAATGGTCTCGCCCTTAACTTTCCATAACGACTTTGGAATTTCCAAACGTACAAGATACGGGCTATAACAAAAACTCACCTTCTTCCCTTAACTCCTCCCACTCGGCTAGGACATGTTCTCCAAGGAAGAATGTTTTTCTTGCTCCAACAACTAGCTCATGTTGTAGAGGGCCTTTTAATTAGTAGGAAGACTAGAAGGAACCAACTTTTCATGACCAAACTTTCATGGAGCTTGTTCGGCCATGACTATGGCCGAATGACTCTCCTTGTTCTTTCTCAAAATTTCTTGAAATTTCTAAGGATAAAGAATGGTGGCTTATGTCTTATTTGACCACCACATATTTATATATATATACATGTGCACAAGCACATGACCGGCCACACCCCTTCCTTTTTCTCCAATTTATTTTCTTTTTCTTTCCCTCCAAATTTCTCCAATTTTCTAGATTTTTCTCAATTAATAAAAGATGACTAATGACCTTATTTTGTCATCCCTTATATATATGTATAGTTCCCACAAATAAGATGAACACTTGTCCCATTGCATGGCTTGCAATAATTGACCAAGATATAAGTGGGGCCCACAACCACAATGGCTTCTCCAAAAAGTCATGAACTATAATAATTTCCAAATTCCACATTTGCTCTTAATATTCCATGCCAATAATATTTATGAGCGACTTGCGCAGTAAAACAAAACCGGAGAATGGCCTTGCCCTTAACTTCCCGCAATTGTCTTAAAATATTCCAACGTACAAAATGCGGGATATAACAAATTCCTTCTTCTCCGGAGGAACTTCATATAGACCACCCATTGATCGGCGGCTAAGCGCATCAGCTACTACATTTGCCCTTCCGGAGTGGTATAAAATACTCACATCATAATCTTTTCATAATTCTAACCACCGCCTCTGCCGCAGATTCAACTCCTTTTGTTTGAAAATGCATTGAAGACTTTTGTGATCTGTATAGATATCAACATGCACACCATACAAGTAGTGTCTCCATATTTTTAATGCATGAATAACTGCAGCCAATTCGAGATCATGAGTTGGGTAATTCTTTTCATGTTTCCGCAGCTGTCTCGAAGCATAAGCGATGACTTTATCGTGTTGCATTAACACACATCCTAACCCAACATCCGAAGCATCACATTACACAACATAACCATCTGGCCCTTCTGGGAGTGTCAAGACTGGATCTGAGGTTAATCTATCCTTCAACTCTTGGAAGCTACGTTCACAAGCACCATTCCACTGAAATTTAGCTGACTTTTGGGTCAGCTTTGTCAATGGGGCTGAAATAGATGAAAAGACCTCTACGAACCTTCTATAGTAACATATTAATCCCAAAAAACTACGGACTTCTGTAGGCATCGTAGGCCTTGGCCAAGTCTTCACAGCTTCAATTTTTCGAGTATCAACTCTAATACCATCATCTGAAATAACATAACCCAGAAATGTCACAGAATTCAACCAAAACTCGCACTTTGAAAATTTTGCATACAATTCCCGGGTCTGAAGAATTCCAAGGACAATACGTAAATGGTCCGTATGTTCTGATTTTGTGCGACAAGATACCAAAATATCGTCAATGAATACTATTACGAATAAATCCAAGAGAGGCCCGAATAAATTATTCATCAAATTCGTGAACACCGGCGTAGCATTAGTTAACCCAAATGACATCACCCGAAATTCATAATGGCCATATCTCGTTCCAAAGTTGTTTTGGGAATATCTTCTTCTTTAATCTCACTTGATGATAATCCGACCTCAAGTCTATTTTGAAAACCACTTGGCACCTTGTAATTGATCAAACAAATCATCAATCTTGGGGAGAGGATATTTGTTCTTTATTGTCACCTTATTCAACTGCCTATAATCAATGCACATTCGTAGGGAGCCATCTTTCTTTCTTACAAATAGGACTGGTGCTCCCATGGTGATGAGCTCGGTCTAATAAACCCCATCTTGAGCAAATCTTTCAACTGTGCCTTTAGCTCTTTCAATTCTGCCGGAGCCATTCGGTAAGGAGGAACAGAAATAGGCTTGGTATCTGGCAACACATCAATAGCAAAATCAATTTCTCTTTCTGGAGGAAGGCTTGGAAGTTCGTCTGGAAATTCATTCATTACCGGAACAAATTGGAAAGTTGGCGACTTTGCTTCGATGTCATGAACTCGGACTAAGTGATAAATATAGCCCTTAGCTATCATCTTTCTTGCCTTAAGGTAAGAAATAAACCTACCTCTTGGAGATCTTTGCATTACCCTTCTATTCAAGCACGGGCTTTCCCAAAAATTGAAATCGAACTACTTTCATTCGGCATTCAACATTAGCATAACATGAGTCCAACCAATCCATACCCATAATCACATCGAAATCCAACATTTCTAGCTCAACTAAATCAGCACTAGTATGGTGGTCACATATCACAATAACACAATCTTTGTACACTTGCCTAGCTATCACGGGATCACCAACCGGAGTAGATACCTCAAAAGGTTTAATTGGCTCGGGTTTCACCCCAATACGACTAGCAACATACGGAGTAATATAAGATAATGTAGAACTCGGATCTATCAATGCATACACATCATAGAAAAATACGGATAATGTACCTGTAACCACATCCGGAGAGGACTCAAGATCCTGTCGTCCGGCTAAAGCATACATACGAGGCTGAGTGGCACCTGAAGTAGATGCTCCTACTCGGCCTCTACCTCGGCCGCGGGGAACTGGAGAGTCCGCCCTACCGGCGCACCGAAGAAGAACCGCCCGCCGATCCGTGGGCCGAACCCCAACTCTACCACTCATCGACGGGCAATCTCGCATCATGTGCCCGACCTGGCCACAGGCATATCAAGCATCCGAACCCTAACGACACTGTCCGGAGTGTAACATACCGCACCGGCCGCATCGCGACCGGGGGTCTCCTCCGGCTATAATCTCCCCCCCGAGAACCGGGGCCCTCGAACTCGACCCCTGTCCCGAACGAAAGGAGCGATCAAACCTTCTACCCGCAAATCGTGGTGGTGCACGAGTCACCGACCGGCCCGAGTGTCTAGAATATGACCGTCTTGATCCCCTATATAATCACTACCTCGCCCCCATAGATCCGGCCCTTTTGTTTTCCCTCTATAATATCACGATCATCCCTTTGTGGATGTTGTTGTCCTTCTAAATTCTGGGCATGAGCTTGAATGCAGGAAATATCCATCCCATCTTGCAACGAAGCCGTCAAGCAGTCTTTGAACAAATGTGGCCCTAAGTCACTCACAAATCTATGCACCCGATCTCCCATGTCGGCCACCATAGTCGAAGCATACCTAGCCAAAGAATTAAATTGAAGGCTATACTTCCGGGCACTCATATTTTCTTGCTTTAGATTTAAGAACCTATCCGCTCTAGCTCGGCGGATCTCGAGTGGCAAATAGTGGCGGATGAAGGCATCTACAAATTCTTGCCAAACGGGAGGAGGCGCATTCTCTTTTCTTGATGACATCCAATTATTATACCATAAGACCGCCACATCCCGGAGTCTATACGATGCCAACTCCATAGATTCAGTTTCGGAGGCATGAATAATCTTCAATGTCCTCAACATTTCATCAATAAAGCCTTGCGAATCTTCATCCGATTTTGGCCTGAAAAACTCCAGGGGATTCAAACTCATGAAATCATGGGCTCTGGTACTAGCTGACCGATCACTTGGGCTCGCATTCTGTCGTTGTGCCTGGGCGGCAACTAGCTGTGTCAATAGATGAATAGCTTCGGTCACTTGTTGACCCAAAGTAGTCGGTGGAGGAACTGGAGGCATAGGAGCTGGAGCGGAAACCCCTTCTTGTTCTTCTGTAATAGGTGGGGTGGAAGAAGCATTAAATAGAGCCTCATTATGTGATTCACCCTCTTCTACATTCATTGGCGGCTCCCTTTCTACCCGCCTTTTCATTGTAGTCTTGCCCTTCTGGGTGGCTTTAGCTTTTCCCTTTGGCGGCATTTCTGAAATCATAGCACACTATTAGGGAGGAGAAAATCTTATAACACAGCTCTATCGCATGATCTCTTAAGATGAAAGATGGTCATTTTTCCTAAATGCCCTGTAGCCTCTCGTTTATTAGCGTGGCGCGCAACACACCATAAACAAGACTCTATTGGGGACACGGCTCGTAGACACTTCCCCAGGATCGTACCGTTCGATACCACTTTTGTCACGACCCGACTAGGGCCATGACGGGTACCCAGGGCTGACCACCGAGCACCACTCATTCTATTACTCATCCTGCGTTCATTCATATTTCTTATGCTCATAATCATAGAAAAAAACTAATTTCATTCGAAACATATTTGCCTTTAAATACGTAGGCCCTTGGGCTATCAAAATAATATATATATACGATGAGAAACTGTGAGACCATACTACCCACACATGCGTATCTACGAGCCTCTACTAAAGTACTAGACATATGGACGGGACAGGACCCCGTCATGCCCAAAACATATATATATATAGCTCCGGGACAATGGAGTGCTCTCAAGTCAGCTAATAGCTCCTACGAGTCTGGATCACCTCCCTGTCTACCTGTGGGCATGAACACAGCGTCCAAAGAAAACGGACGTCAGTACGAACATTGTACTGAGTATATAAGGCACAAACAATAATAATACGTCAAGGAAATAAGGAAGCATCAAATAAGGAGAAACTTGTAACTGACTGTCAATTATAAAAGAAATAATGCATGCTGGCTTACTTCATAATCATCATCATATCATGTATGCATATATGTATAAGTTTCCCGACCATATAGGTACGGTGTGATAATCATTAGCCCGCGTCTAGGCCTCCCGCGTCCGGGGGTACCATCTCATGCCGCCCACTAGTGGTGTCTGCCCATGCCATTTAGACATGGTGTATACGCCGCCCGCCTTAGCGGTGTCTGCCTGGCCATATAGGCGCGGTGTAATGTCATCATCATGTACTCATCATAATGCATGCATAGAAACTCAAAGTCAACTGTACTCTATCGGGGTGACATAAGGTCGTAAACCCCCCCCCCCCCCCCCCGATTTCATTATGGAGCATTTATAAGCATTATGCCTCACCTTGAAGGAATTAGTATATAAGGTGAGTGTATATAATAAACAACATCAATGGATTATAGATAAGATCATTAGCTTTGTAGGAACCTCATATCATGGACTCTAGAATCTTTAGACTTAAGCTCATCATCATCATTATCGTATTCATAATATATATCTTATCTCATATGGCTATTCATGAACATAGACTCTTAGTTTTTCGGAATGTAGGAGATTCATGGAGAAGGAGGAAAAATCATGCCATAGGATTCATGCCTTAGAAAGAAAGGACTAGCCTCACATACCTTTTTCGTTTAACTCTTCTATCGCTTGCTCGTTCTCCTTCAATGCCCACGTTTCTACCTTCAAGAGAATTTGCATTAACATTAGCTAATCGATTATATGAACGTGCTTACTAAAGCTAGAGAAAATTGGGCAGCATTTCCTTTGTTTATACAACTTTCCTCCATATTCCATATCAACTCCCAATCATCCATAACAACAATCACAATATCATAAGCAACAATCATCATTCATTTACATTATCCACATTTCACAATTTCACTTTAATTCCTCCATAATCATGGTCATAGTTCACTATTGCGTTTTCTCACATATAATACTTATCCCATGTTCTAAATGTCATTCATAACATATTTACAATCACCACATATCAATATTCATGACTCATTCCAAACTACTACTCAATATGTCACTATTCCTACATTCATGACCCATTTCCTATTTCCTTCTACAATCCAAGTGTTTCAACTTTTCAATACCTTAAATAACATGGAAAACCCATAAAACTCACCTTAGATAATGGAAGAATAAGCCTTGAGTGGAAATACTCTCTTTGCACCAAAACCCTAGTTCACTTCCATTGAGATTTCTTAGCTTGGATAAACTTTAATGTGTTTCATACACTTGGTTTTGTTGGTTTGATGAATTTGATCATTAATTTCTCTTGGGTTCTTGTGGATGAAGGGTAGAGAGAGTTTTAGAGGGTTCTTGAGTTGTGGAGAGGAAATAAGAAGATGGGAAATGAAATTAATGAACTTGGGTCCCCTTTTTAATAAATTAAAATCTGACCCGCTGGGAAAATATACGGACACTTATACGGTCCGTTTAAACTTATACGACCCGTATAAGTGATCGTGAAATCACCTCATCACCATCTTGATTCTGTGACCATTATACGGCACATTATACGGTCCGTATAAGTGACCGTATAATCCCATCGGTGAGGGACCTTCACTGTGACGACTCTGCGGACCATTATACGGACCGTATAACATTATACGAACCATATAATCGTCCATATAACCCATCTTTTCTCTGATCTTGTTCTCGTCACTTTGTTTGATCTCCAATCCTTATGGAACCTTCTTAACACTTGTTTAGCACTTCATTAACAATCTAAGGGACGTTATGTCTCTTCTCCAAAATATCATTAAGTCATTGTTAACTTGTTACTCGTAATTTCCTTTTCGATATCTATAGTATGCCTTGCCTTCTCTTGGCAAACTTTCTTCTCTTATCTCGAATGCCTTTGAAATCTCATTTAGAATCATCAAATGTTATTTCTTTCTTATCAAAACATCATATACCTCATGCCCTTCATTAGTCTATTCACGGTATGTTAACGGGAAATTTCTGAGGTGTAACAGCAGGCAACCCCTTTTGGGACCCACTATGGCGGTGGCCGACATTAGAGGCAATAAACTCGTTATAGACCTCATTTTTAGGTCATTTTAGACCAAATTTAGACCTTATACTCTCTTAAGACTTCCCTAACACCTCTCCAAGGTTCAAGAGCTAAACCCAACGGATTCAACTCAAATCTTCCATCAAAGTGTTGAAGACTACAAAGAATTGCTCCTATGATGTTATGGTGCGCTTGAGGGTCATTGTGAGCTGAGTTATGCTTTGGTTTCAAGTTGTATCTACTGCCTAAGGTAATTTTAACACCTTGTTTCTTCTTCTTAAGTTTAATTTTGTCACGACCCAACTAGGGGCCGTGACGGGAACCCGATACTCGTACCGAGCACCCCTTACCTATCATTGTACCCGCACCTCTTAACAAGTCGTATGAACAGTGCCCTTTTTTTTTTCAAACTAGACATTAACATTAGCGACGTCGTTATAAACATTGACCGATTTTAGCTTCGCTATCACTTTATACAACAAAGACTAGAATGCCAAAATACCACATGTTTAACTATACATAATCGATCGTACATATCCGTCTACGAGCCTCTAGACATAATACACTTATACATAGAAAGGACCGAGTCTTGTCGTGCCCGAAAATATACACACAAAAGAGTACCACGGGGAGTGAGGCTCCGAACAAGCGGAGCGTCAGTGCGGGCGGTAGAGCTCTTAAGGATCAAGTCCGCCCGTCCGCCGACTCGCGCGCGCATGAAACGGCGCCCACAAGAAGGGGCGTCGCATACGAATAGTGTACCGAGTATGTAAGGCATGAATAGTAATATGCGAGAACATAAATTATGCATAATGACATCAAATAATTACAACTCAAGTCCTGGAGTAGAAACATAACCTGTACCATAAGTGCCCTTGGGCAGAAGCCGTGCTTTCTTAGCTTTCCTCACTCATTTACATATATACACATGCATACATAAAAATAGAATATGTAATATTGCCGAGGCGTCGGCAGCCGATCCATTTGACCATAAATATGCACATCCCGCGTCCGGGCATCCCGCGTCCGGGACGATATCAAGTCATGTAATGCCAACTGATCAGGTGGATATGCGTATATAACGCTCTGCCATTACCTCCCTTTTCCCCATAAAGATATGAAAATTCCATGTATGAATATCGGCGTCTATAGCGCCCATGAGTATATGAAAATTCCATGTATAAATATCGGCGTCTATAGCGCCCATGAATATATGAAAATTCCATGTATAAATATATATCAGCGTCTATAGCGCTCTCGATTAATCGCTATTATATAATATACTTATACCATGTTCATTTATTAGCGCGCATATAGCGCTCGATTCGTTATCATTATCGTCGTAGAAGTATTCTCATTAAAGTAGTTACAACACTTATTGTCTAATAATCAAAGCACTAAAGAAAACCTGAGAACAGTGGGCCCACCTCGAGTCAAATGAGGTGGCGTACTCAACTTACCTATATTACGTGACATGACGTTACTTATGAAGGCCTTAGGGTAATCGGGTATTATCCTTGCACGTTCTAGAATATTTAGACACTTCTTTCACAATTCAAGTACTTTTAGTTCAATCTTACTGAATGAATAGTACCTATTTTCAATCGCGGATTTCTAGAGTTAGGAACGTCCCCGAGGCGCGAAATCAAACCTATACGTCTAAGACATGCCAAGAAAGGAAGGAAACCTTACATACCTCTTTCGGCCTCTTTAGCTATTCCGAATTCGCGTCGCAATCTCGTCAAAATCGCAAATTGGTCATATTTACCAAAACTCTTATTAGGGTCCTTAGAGTTAGAATCTTAAGGAAACACTTGGCTACCGAAATTTCGGCAGCACTTCCTCTGTAAATATACCATCCTCAACATTCAACATAGCCAAATTCTCAACAACAACAATCCGGGAATTCAAACCCGGCCAAACTAGCAACACAATAGCCAACAATTACATTACAATTTCAACAAAACACATTATAACACCATTAACCTTCTTTCCAATATAATACTTCAACTCATTCAACACTTCCAAATCGATGCAAAATTATATCATTTTACTTCCATTTACATTGCAAAGATCACCACAACACAACTAACATATTAAACAACATTAATTCATTTCCATTCCAACACCAACATAGCCCACGGCCATGGCATGCATTTTCGATTCCAACCAAATTCTTTCAACTTCCATGGCCAATGTAATTTCTATCACAACCACAACTAAAACACCACATAGGATTCAACACACTTTACATATATACAAGCACACCCACGGCCACCTTCAAGCATACACACTTGACATGCAAACTTCCATATTTTCATGAATTCTCATAGTTTCTACACTTCACAACAACAACCAACACACAACACAACACACACACACACAACACATACACACACACACGGATTGCCTTTGAAGGTCACGGCCACACACACATATTTCCACCATATGAATTTCATCCATTTTCATACACCTCAACATGTTTACACGTCCACAACATATAAAAGAGGAATGAATTCTTACCTCTTTGCTTGAATTCTTCACTTCTATAATGGAAGACTCTCCAAGATTGTGTTTTCCCTTGGTTCCAATAGCTTACTATGTCAAGAACCCTCCAAGGAGTGGTTTGGATATGAAGCACACGTTGAGAACTTCCTCTCTTCCTTCTCTCTTTCTTTTTTTTTTTCTACGGTTTTTCTTTTTTTTTTCACAAAGGCCGTATGGCCATATCTCCCTTTCTCCTTCTTTCTTTTGTTCTTAGTCTCATGAAATTTCTAGAGAAATTGTGACAATTCATGAAGACTTAGTCTTCTTTTAAGCTTATTCATTAAGCTTTTATGGGCTTAAGCCCACACCACTTGGATGACCACTTGGCCCCCTCCAATTCATTAATTTTTTTCCTAAGCCTTTTTCTCTTGCAACCCATGAAAAATAAATTTTTTCCCAAAATTCCAAATTTGCCCCTTAAGCTCTCCCCATATCTTCACGGGTCATTTTGCGAATTTACCTCTTTACCCCTAGCCTTTCTTATTATTTCCACTTCAAGGTTTTCATAAACGACTTTTATGCTCAACAAAATAAAATATGACCTCGCTTATTATCTTCCCGCAAGTACCTTGAGTTATCCGAACGCACAAAAATGCGGGATATAACATCCTCCCCCCCTTTAAAACATTCGTCCTCGAATGTTGAACTGACCTCATGGTATACTGTAATACTTCGGGGAGGTCTCCTTCATAAATATCTCACATACCGCTCAGCATATCCACTTCAGGTCCAACATGTCTTCCCCTTCTGCTAATCTAGTCCGTCTCCGCCTACATGACTTTTATTGGGTTTCTAACCACTTATAATTTACACTGGGCTACCTAATTTTACATTCATCTCTTGTCCCCCCATTTATGGAATTTTCAGCATATTTCCCAGGGGGTCACCCATCGTGAAATTGCTCTCACCCTAACACGCTTAACCTTGAAACTTTAATGCATTTCAGCGTCTTAGTGTTAGTATTTTCGTCGTCACTCCCTCGCACTACTTATATCCCATAATACGGAACAAGTTAGGGTCTTAGCAGTTTTCAAATCGCCCACGTAACACATCTTTTCTTTTGTTTACGGTTCGCCTCCGCAGTCTCTAGTATTCACTTTTACCTGTACGTATGGCTACTCTTCGTCCTAATTTCCGAATTCTTAATATGTTTAGCAATACAAAGGCAGCGTAGGATAAGATAGAATTCGAATCAACTGACACGCGTATCATAGAAGGTGCCGAAAAAGTACCTGTGGCCGCGTCTGCGGAAGGCTCAGGGTCCTGTCGCCCGCGTCAGTGCATATAGGCGGTGGGGAGGGCCGGCCGAACCGGATGCTCCTCCTCTACCTCGGCCGCGTCGCCGAAGCTTGGGAAGTACGTCCGGGAGGGCGTACGGTCGACGATGAACCAACCGCGGACCGGCGGGTCGGGCTTGGTCTCCCTCATACCTCAGTGGGCAATCACGCATCCGATGGCCAACCCGCCCGCAAGTATAGCAAGCACGTGCCTCGCGAGACACTCTCCGCAGTGTGGCCTACCACATCGCGCGCACCGCGCGGGGGTGGCATCATCTGCTAGAATCGGCTCTATTCCGGGACCGTTTCTCCCCATCGGCAACCGAGGGGTGCACCGGCCGCCGATTGGCCCCGAATACCAGATTGCTCCTGTGCCCGTCCCCCCATACTCACTTAGCCCCGGGAAATGCGCCGCCTTTTTCTTGGAGCCCCGATCTGGATAGCGCTCTTCTCCGCGTGGCTGGTGTTGTTCTTCCAGGTTTTGGGCATGAGCCTGGATACGGGCAATAGTCATTCCATCCTGGAGTGAAGCTGTCAGACACTCCTTAATTATATGCGGCCCCAACCCACTCACAAATCGATGTATATGATCCCCCATATCAGCGATCATGGCTGGGGCATACCTGGCCAGCGAATTAAAGCGGAGGCTGTATTCCCTAACGCTCATATTTCCTTGCTTCGAGGTTTAAGAACATATCGCCGAGCTCGTCGAACTTCCGGCGGTAAGAAATGTCGCAAAAATGCCTCGCAAACTCGCCAAACCGGGGAGGGGGCATTTGCTCCCCGAGGATCTCCAACCGTCATACCACAAGACCTGCCACATCCCGCAACGTACGATGCCAATTCCACCGACTCCGTATCCGAAGCATGTATAATCCTCGTTGTCCTCAGCGCCTCATCTATGAAATTCTCGCGGTCTTCTCTCGGTTTTGACCCATAAAACTCCGAGGTCTTAGGGCGATGAAATCACGGCCCTAGCACTTACCGTCCCCGTCTCCGGTCCGTATCTTGCCGCCGATCGGACCCGTGCGGCAACTAACCGAGTCAATAGGCCGGATGGCTCTCGCCACCGCCGGCCGGGCCGGGCTCCACTCTTCCGTCTCGCCCTCCGGGCTGCCCTAGCTTTCTTCTTGGCGGCATTACGAAACCATAACATAGGATTAGGAAAGGGATATAAAACCTCGGTAGCATAGCTCTATCGCACGATTTCGGAATACAAAGAAGGTCATATTTCCTAAATGCCCCGTAGCCTCCCCGTTTATAAGTGTGGCGCGCTACACACCCATAACCAAGACTCTCTACCGGACACGGCTCGTAGACAAACCCCTAGGACCGAACTGCTCTGATACCACTTCTGTCACGACCCAACTAGGGGCCGTGACGGGAACCCGATACTCGTACCGAGCACCCCTTACCTATCATTGTACCCGCACCTCTTAACAAGTCGTATGAACAGTGCCCTTTTTTTTTTTCAAACTAGACATTAACATTAGCAGCGTCGTTATAAACATTGACCAGTTAGCTTCGCTATCACTTTATACAACAGCACTAGAATGCCAAAATACCACATGTTTAACTATACATAACTGACTGTACATATCTGTCTACGAGCCTCTAGACATAATACACTTATACATAGAAAGGACCGAGTACTGTCGTGCCCGAAAATATACACACAAAAGAGTACCACGGGAGTGAGGCTCCGGAACAACTGGAGCGCTGTCAAGTGCGGCTGGTAGAGCTCTTAAGGATCAAGTCCGCCTGTCTGCTGACCTGCGCGGCATGAAACGCAGCGCCCACAAGAAGGGGCGTCAGTACGAATAGTGTACCGAGTATGTAAGGCATGAATAGTAATATGCGAGAACATAAATTATGCATAATGACATCAAATAATTACAACTCAAGTCCCGGAGTAGAAACATAACTCCGTACCATAAGTGCCCTGGGCGTTTCGTGCTTTCTTAGCTTTCTCACTCATTTACATATATACACATGCATACATAAAAATAAAATATGTAATATTGCCGAGGCGTCGGCGGCCCGATCCATTTGACCATAAATATGCACATCCCGCGTCCGGCATCCCGCGTCCGGACGATATCAAGTCATGTAATGCCAACTCGATCAGGTGGATATGCGTATATAACGCTCGCCATTACTCCCTTTTCCCCATAAAGATATGAAAATTCCATGTATGAATATCGGCGTCTATAGCGCCCCATGAGTATATGAAAATTCCATGTATAAATATCGGCGTCTATAGCGCCCATGAATATATGAAAATTCCATGTATAAATATATATCGGCGTACTATAGCGCTCGATTAATCGCTATTATATAATATACTTATACCATGTTCATTTATTAGCGCGTGCACACATACAGCCCCGATTCGTTATCATTATCGTCGTAGAAGTATTCTCATTAAAGTAGTTACAACACTTATTGTCTAATAATCAAAGCACTAAAGAAAACCCGAGAACGTTTGGGCCACCTCGAGTCAAATGAGGTGGCGTACTCAACTTACCTATATTACGTGACATGACGTTACTTATGAAGGCCTTAGGGTAATCGGGTATTATCCTTGCACGTTCTAGAATATTTAGACACTTCTTTCACAATTCAAGTACTTTTAGTTCAATCTTACTGAATGAATAGTACCTATTTTCAATCGCGGATTTCTAGAGTTAGGAACGTCCCCGAGGCGCGAAATCAAACCTATACGTCTAAGACATGCCAAGAAAGGAAGGGGAAACCTTACATACCTCTTTCGGCCTCTTTAGCTATTCCGAATTCGCGTCGCAATCTCGTCAAAATCTGCAAATTGGTCATATTTACCAAAACTCTTATTAGGGTCCTTAGAGTTAGAATCTTAAGGAAACACTTGGCTACCGAAATTTCGGTAAAGCACTTCCCTCTGTAAATATACCATCCTCAACATTCAACATAGCCAAATTCTCAACAACAACAATCCGGGAATTCAAACCCGGCCAAACTAGCAACACAATAGCCAACAATTACATTACAATTTCAACAAAACACATTATAACACCATTAACCTTCTTTCCAATATAATACTTCAACTCATTCAACACTTCCAAATCGATGCAAAATTATATCATTTTACTTCCATTTACATTGCAAAGATCACCACAACACAACTAACATATTAAACAACATTAATTCATTTCCATTCCAACACCAACATAGCCCACGCCATGGCATGCATTTTCGATTCCAACCAAATTCTTTCAACTTCCATGGCCAATGTAATTTCTATCACAACCACAACTAAAACACCACATAGGATTCAACACACTTTACATATATACAAGCACACACCCACGGCCACCTCAAGCATACACACTTGACATGCAAACTTCCATATTTTCATGAATTCTCATAGTTTCTACACTTCACAACAACAACCAACACACAACACAACACAATACAACACACACAACACATACACACACACGGATTGCCTTTGAAGGTCACGGCCACACACCTACATATTTCCACCATATGAATTTCATCCATTTTCATACACCTCAACATGTTTACACGTCCACAACATATAAAAGAGGAATGAATTCTTACCTCTTTGCTTGAATTCTTCACTTAGCTATAATAGAAGACTCTCCAAGATTGTGTTTTCCCTTGGTTCCAATAGCTTACTATGTCAAGAACCCTCCAAGGAGTGGTTTGGATATGAAGCACACGTTGAGAACTTCCTCTCTTCCTTCTCTCTTTCTTTTTTTTTCTACGGTTTTCTTTTTCTTTTTTTCTCACAAAGGCCGAATGGCCATATCTCCCTTTCTCCTTCTTTCTTTTGTTCTTAGTCTCATGAAATTTCTAGAGAAATTGTGACAATTCATGAAGACTTAGTCTTCTTTTAAGCTTATTCATTAAGCTTTTATGTGGGCTTAAGCCCACACCACTTGGATGACCACTTGGCCCAACCAATTCATTAATTTTTTGGCCCAAGCCTTTTTCTCTTGCAACCCATGAAAAATAAATTTTTTCCCAAAATTCCAAATTTGCCCCTTAAGCTCTCCCCATATCTTCACGGGTCATTTCGCGAATTTACCTCTCTTTACCCTAGCCTTTCTTATTATTTCCACTTCAAGGTTTTCATAAACGACTTTTATGCTCAACAAAATAAAATATGACCTCGCTTATTATCTTCCCGCAAGTACCTTGAGTTATCCGAACGCACAAAAATGCGGGATATAACAAATTTGGTGTTGAATGAAGTAAATCAGTGAAAAAGAACATAACTAGCTCACAACATGCTAGTTGAGAGGGCTGAACTTGTGGGTTGTTTCCTTGTTATTGTTGTGACGTGTGTAAAGTGTTACACCTCGAAAAATTTCCTGTTAACACACAGTGAATAGACTAACAAAGGGTACGACCTATACAATGTTTTGATAAGTGTGAAATAACATTTGATGATTCTAAACGAGATTTCAAAGACATTTAAGGTAGGAGGCGAAAGTTATTAAGGAAAGTAAGGTATATGTTATGTGTCAGGCAAGATTTACGAGTATCAAGTTAATGATGGCTTAATGATGCTTTGGAGAAGAGTGATAAAGTACCTTAGATTGGTATAGAGGTGTTAAACAAGTGTCAAGAAGGTTCCATAAGGATTGAAGATCAAACGAGTCAACAAGATTGATTTCGGAAGAACTGGGCATTATACGGCCCAACATATGCGGCCGTATAATCAGCCCGAAATAGCCTTTCAACTTTGGACCGGATCTACGGACGGACATATGGTCAGTATAATTTATACGGACCGTATGCTGGTCCGTAGAATATGTTCGGGATAGATTTTAAAATGATATAAGGACCTCTCTCTCATTTTATTTCATTTCATTTCTCTTCCCTACAACTCAAGAACCCTCTAGAATCTTCTCCACTCTTCATCTACAAGAACCCAAGGGAAATTGATGATCAACTTCATCAAACCAACAAAACCAAGTGTATGAAATTCATTAAAGTTCATCAAAGTCAAGAAATCCCATTGGAAGTGAACTAGGGTTTTGGTGCAAGAAGAGTATTTCCACTCAAGGCTTATTCCTACATTATCTAAGGTGAGTTTTGTGGTATTTTCATATTGTTTAAGGTATTAAGAAGTTGAAACACTTGGATTGTAGAAGGAAATAGGAAATGGGTCATGAATGTAAGAATAGTGTCATTGTTGAGTAAGGGCTTGGATTGAGCTATGATTATTGATATGTTGTGAATGTAAGTATGTTATGAATGACATTTAGAACATGGGATGAGTATTATATATGAGAAAGCGTAATAGTGAACTATGATCATGATTATAAAGGAATTGAAGTGAAATTGTGAAATGTGGGTAATGTAGATGAATGATAATTGTTGCTTATGATATTGTGAATGTTGTTACGGACGTTTGGGAGTTGATATGGAATATGGAGGAAGTTGTATAAACAAAGGAAATGCTGCCCAATTTTCTCTAGCTTTAGTAAGCACGTTCTATAATCGTTTAGCTAATGTCGATACGAACTCCCCTGAAGGTAAAGACGTGAGCATTGAAGGAGAACGATCAAGTGATAGAATAGCTAAAGGAAAAGGTATGTGAGGCTAGTCCATTCTTTCTAAGGCATGAATCTTATGGCATGATTTTCCTCATTCTCCATGAATTTCCTATATTACGGAAAACTAAGAGTCTATGTTCATGAATAGTCATATGAGATAAGAGATACATTACGAATACGATAATGATGATGATGAGCTTAAGACTAAAGATTCTAGAGTCTATGATATGATGTTCCTATAAGGCTAATGATGCTATCTATAATCCATTAATGTCATTTATTATATACACTCACCTTATATGCTAATTCCTTCAAGGTGAGGCAGAATGCTTAAAAATATTTCATAATGGAATCGGGGGTTCACGACCTTATGTCACCCCGATAAAGTATAGTTGTCCTTGAGTTTCCATGCATGCATTATGATGAGTATATTATGATGAGTACATTATGATGAGTATATGATGATGATATTACACCGCGCCTATATGGTCGGGCAGACACCGCTAAGGCGGGCAGTGTATACACCATGTCTAGATGGCATGGGTAGACACCACTATTGGGTGGCATGAGATGGTACCCCGGACGCGCGCGAGAGGCTTTGGACGCGAGGGCTAATGATTATCACACCGTACCTATATGGTCGAAATGACTTATACATATATGCATACATGATATGATGATGATTATGAAGTAAGCCAGCATGCATTATTTCTTTTATAATTGACAGTCAGTTACAGATTGCTCCTCATTTGATGCTTCCTTGTTTCGTTGACGTATCATTAATATTTATGCCTTGCATACTCGGTACAATGTTCGTACTGACGTCCGTTTTCTTGGATGTTGTGTTCATGCCTACAGGTGGATAGGGAGGTGATCCATACTTGTAGGAGCTATTAGCTGACTGAGAGCACTCCATTGTTCCGGAGGTGCCATTGATTTATTCTTTTGGTATATATATATATATATATATATATTTATATATGTTTTGGGCATGACGGGGTCCTGTCCCCGTCCCTATGTCTAGCACCTCCCGAGTAGAGGCTCGTAGATGCGTATTTGTGGGTAGTATGGTCTCAAAGTTTCTCATCGTATATATATATATATATATATATATATATATATATATATATATATATATATATATATATTATTTTGATAAAAAGGTCTTATGTATATAAAGTGAATATGTTTCAAATGAAAATAGTTTTCTATAATTATGAGCATAAGAATCATGAATGAACGCAGGATAAGTAATAGAATGAGTGGTGCTCGGTGGTTAGCCCCGAGTACCCGTCATATCCCCAGTCGGGTCGTACAAAAGTGGTATTAGAGCAGTTCAGTCTTAGGAAGTGTCTACGAGCCGTGTCTAGTAGAGTCTTGTTTATGGTGTGTTGCGCGCCACGCTAATAAACAGGAGGCTACAGGGCATTTAGGAAAAATGACCATCTTTCATATTAAGAGATCGTGTGATAGAGCTGTGTTATAAGATTTTCTCCTCTCTAATAGTGTGCTATGATTTCAGAAATGCCGCCAAAGGGAAAAGATACAGCCGCCCAAAAGGGTAAGACTACGACGAAAAGACGGGTAGAAAGAGAGCTGCCAATGCATGTAGAAGAGGGTGAATCACATAATGAGGCTCCGTCTAATGCTTCTTCCTCTCTGCCTATTACGGAGAGGAAGAACAAGAAGGGCTTCGGCTCCGGCCCATGCCTCCAGTTCCTCCACCGGCTACTTCGGGTCAACAAGTGACCGAGGCTATTCATTTATTGACGCAGTTAGTTGCCGCCCAAGCACAGCGATAGAATGCGGGCCCAAGTGATCGGTCAGCTAGTACCAGAGCCCGTGATTTCCTGAGTTTGAACCCTCCGGAGTTCTTCGGGTCAAAGCCGGATGAAGATCCGCAAGGCTTTATTGATGAAGCGTTGAAGACGTTGAAGATTATTCATGCCTCCGAAACTGAACCTGTGGAGTTGGCATCGTATAGACTCCGGGATGTGACGGTCTTATGGTACAAAATTGGATAGCATCAAGAAAAGAGAATGTGCCTCCTCCCGTTTGGTAAAAATCCATAAATGCCTTTATCCTCCACTATTTCCCACCCGAGGTCCGCCGAGCTAGAGCAGATAGGTTTTTAATTCAATTCATTGGCTAGATATGCCCCGACTATGGTGGCTGACATGGGAGATCGGGTGCATAGATTTGTGAGTGGCTTAGGGCCACATTTGTTCAAGGACTGTTTGACGGCTTCATTGCAAGATGGGATGGATATTTCCCGCATTCAAGCCCATACCCAGAATCTAGAAGGACAACAATATCCGCAAAGGGGTGATCGTGATATTGACAGAGGCAAAGCAAGATGGCTAGATCTATGGGGGCAGGTAGTGACTACAGACGGGGGATCAAGGCAGTCATATCCTAGACATTCAGGCCAGTCGACGACTAGTGCACCTCCATAATTTGCAGGTAGGATATTTGATCGCTCCTTTAGGACAGGGTAAGAGTTCGAGGGCCTCAGGTTCTCAGTTTGGGGGAGATTATAGCCAGAGGAGACCTCCAGTACCGCGATGCAGCCAGTGCGGTAGATTACACTCCGGACAGTGTCGCCAGGGTTCGGATGTTTGCTATGCCTATGGCCAGGTTAGGCACATGATGCGAGATTTCCCGTCGGTGAGTGGTAGAGTTGAGGTTCAGCCCACAGGACAGCGGCTGGTTCTTCTTCAGTGCGCCCGGTAGGGCAGCCTCCCCAGATTCCAGCGGGCCGAGGTAGAGGCCGAGGGGGAGCATCTACTTGAGGTGCCACTCAGCCCCGCATGTATGCTTTACCCGGACGGCAGGATCTTGAGTCCTCCCCAGATGTGGTTACAGTTATATTATCCATACTTTCCCATGATGTATATGCATTGATAGATCCGGGTTCTACCCTATCTTATATTACTCCATATGTTGCTGATCGTATTGGGGTGAAACCCGAGCCAATTAAATCTTTTGAGGTATCTACTCCGGTTGGTGATCCCGTGATAGCTAATCAAGTGTACAAAAATTGTGTAGTTGTGATATGTGACCGCCAGACTAACGCTGATTTAGTTGAGCTGAAAATGTTAGATTTCGATGTGATTATGGGTATGGATTGGTTGGCCTCATGTTATGCTAATGTTGATTGCCGAATGAAAGTAGTTTGATTTCAATTTCTGAGCGAGCCCGTGCTTGAATGAAAGGGTAATACAGCATCTCCAAAAGGTAGGTTTATTTCTGTTATATCTCGTATTTTGGAACAACGAGACAACATGAGTGAACTACGATAAGTTAGGGACAAGACTATCCCGAGAGATGAAGTAGAGACTTTTGTATGTTTTAAAGGCTTAAGTTGCGTATGATTTTATTGGCATGGAAATGTTAAGGAAACATTTGGGGTCAAATTCCATTTTTGGAAAGTATCCTATTTTTGGAAAGTGTATTATTATGTGAAAAAAAAAACAAGGACCATGTGGCCGGCCACATGGAAGTGGGCCAAGGCCACATGGATGGCTAATACTTGTAAATAAAAGATGACTAATAAGTCATCTTCCTCACTTTCATTCTAGAGAAATCAAGAAAAATTTGGAGAGAAAAAAAAAAGAGCCATACGGCCATAAACCTCAAAAATCCAAGACCAAAAATTGATTCCAAAAAACTAATTTCTTCAAGCAAACTTGCTAATTCAAGGGTGCTTGTTAACGTGGAAGTGTTGTTAGAAGCGTTGGATTGCTCGTTTTCTCTATCTACCACTTTAGACAAGTTGAGAAGTTGAAGAAGAAAGGTGAGTTTTAATCTTGTTTTATGTGTTATGAATGGTTCATATGTGTCGTAGCATGATAAAAAGGAAGAAATTCATGATAGTAGTTGTGTTGGAGTTGAGGCCGTATATGTGATGTTGGCCGTGTGTGGGTGTTGTGTGTTAAACGTCATGAATTAATATTAGTTAGCATGTTTTGATTGTTGTAGGGTGAAGAAAAGAATGAAAATCATCTTTAGGTGTGTGTTGGGTGTTGGCCGAATGGCCCCCCTTTGTGTGGATTGAAAATGAACGAATTGTCGTTAGTATTTTCGTTGTCGTCGTTGTGGATTCTATGAGGAAAAATGCAAGTTTAATGACTCAAAGTGATGTTGTGTTGGTTATGGGTTGATTTGGGAGTTAATGTGAATTTTATGTAATTTTTGTATTTATAAGAATTGCATTGTTAGTGTGCGGATTAATGGTGTAAATTATGAATTTGGAAGAGAAGAATGTGTTTGGTGTTGTTCTCGGGTTTGGGGAGGAAATTCGGGTGAGTTGGAGCCTTGTTTGGGTTGTTTGGAAAATTGTGTGAATTGTTTAAGATGTTCTTGAATATTGTTGGAATGGTTTTGGATTAGTAATCGAATGTATAACGTTAATACTAGTTTGAATGTAAGTAGTTGAAATGAGTATATTATGAATGTTGTTGAATGTTGTTCGGATGTTATGAATGTTGTTGAAGTCATGTAGAAAGAACTATTAATGTTGGAATGCATTGTGAATTGATTATTGATGTTGTAGTTTGGTTGTTGGTTTGGTTGTTGTTGAAATTGGCCGAGTTGAATTCTCGGGGTGTTGTATTTACAGGGGAAGTGTTGCCGAGATTTCTGTAGAATTTAACGTTCGTTTGGAATTGAATGCCTAAATGCTTATGGTTAATGTTTGGTATGTTGGCGTTATGTAGATCTTGGAGCGCCCGAGACTTGAGGCTTGACTTAGCCTGAGAGCCGATGAGGTATGTAAGGTGTAACTTTCTTCTTTGGCATGTCTTAGTGCTAACTAGGCTATGACCCGAGCCTCGGGGTAATTCCGCTCTTAGGATCCGAGCCTAGATACGTACTTTATTCGTTCCTAAAGACTTACTCTTTAATGTAACTAAACTAAGGTTCTTATGTTTTCAAATGAGTGAATTTCAAAAGTCTTATAAAGAATTTTGCTACAAAAAAAAGGTCCCGAACTTCAAACGCTCGTAACTTTCGCATACGAGCTCGGATCGCCCCGAAACCTAATAGGTAACTTCATGAGACATAATATTCCCCAACTTTCATAGGCGGGCTCGGGCGGGGTTGATGCTCGTCCGTGGGCCCTCGAGACTTTCTTTGTACAGTTTTCACGTTTTTGTAAAGAACTTAGTATGTTTGTTATCTTAACCCCCGAATATGATTACTTACGTATTTACTAAACCTAAAATGAGGATTGATACGCTTATGATTCTGATGCATAGTTATGACATTTAGAGTTCGGTTTGACATGTGGGCCCAAGGGGCATTCGGAAGAAACGTGATTAGATTATTGTCCTAATTTGTGTTTAATGATGTGCTTTGATTAATTTATTAAATCTTTGTAAATGTTACATTGCGTATGGATATAAATATTTTAAATTGCATATGATTCCCACGATTCTGCTCGTGCATATTTTTGTTAATTCCTTCGCCGAGTCCGGGCCGGTTATGTTTGTGCGCCGATTCGAAGTATGATGAGATTCCGAAGTATGATGAGTTTAAAATATGATATGATTCTGATATATGATATGATACGAAGTATGATGAGTTCGGAGATATGATATGATTCTGAATTATGATATGATTCGGAGGATGTGTTTGGAGATATGCAAAACTTTCGAAGTATGATGAGTTGTGGCGCCCGAGCGAGAGGGCGACCACGTTCGTCCCCGGGTCCCATTATGGACCACGTATGACATATGTTTTTGACATACATGATTTATGTTCAGAAAGTAAGCAATCTGACATTCTGATTATTATACTTGTTTTCTGTGCTTCGTATATGATTTCCGGCAAGTGATATGCGTATGCTGTATATGATATCTCACCGAGTCCCTCGCTAGAGGGCCGGGTACAGTATGTATGTGCGATGATATAATGATCTGATTATGATATGATTTGGCTTACCGACATGTGTATATGCATGACAAGCGTTTTAAAAAAGCAATTTATGTTTTTTTTCGGTTTCTGTACTTATTTCTGTAATCCTTATTCCGGTTCTGATTCTGTTTACTGTGTTTTTTGCTTTACATACTCAGTACATATTCCGTACTGACCCCCTTTCTTCGGGGGCTGCGTTTCATGCCGCGCAGGTACAGGTACTCGTTTGGGTGAGCCGTCGGCTTACGACTCTGTCGGCCTATTTTGGAGTGCTCCTTTGTCCGGGCCACATTTTAGTACGGACTCTTGTTATGTATATGTTTGCGTATGTTTATTACGGGTACGGCGGGGCCTGTCCCGTCATATGATTCTGCTATTACTCTTAGAGGCCTGTAGACATGTACGTGGGTTGTGGGTAGCACTATTTAGTTATGTTTGCGTTCTGTATATTCTCAGGCTGTATGTTTGTATATGTATATACGTACGCGTGATCTTATGCCTATATGTCCGTATAAGTTCGTATTACGATTGCTACGATCTGATCATAGTCGATAGGTGGGTACGGGTGCCCAGCTCGGGCACTAGTCATGGCCTATGGGGTTGGGTCGTGACAATTTCCTATCGTAAGGCAAGAAAGATGATAGCTAAGGGCTATATTTATCACTTAGTCCGAGTTCACGACACCGAAGCAAAGTCGCCAACTTTCCAATCCGTTCCGATAGTGAATGAATTTCCGGATGTATTTCCAGATGAACTTCCAGGCCTTCCTCCGGAAAGAGAAATTGACTTTACTATTGATGTGTTGCCGGATATCAAGCCTATTTCTATTCCTCCTTACCGAATGGCTCCGGCAGAATTGAAAGAGCTAAAGGCACAGTTGAAAGATTTGCTCGAGAAGGGGTTTATTAGACTGTCACACCCCGGTCTTACTAGGGTGTGATGGGCACCCGACCCCGTATTCGGAGCCGAGCGAACCCGCTAAATCTTATTACACATATGACTTTATGAATCTGTTAGAAATGAATACATAGAACTCTTTTTTTTTTTCATAAGTAACATCTGGCATCATATAAGACTCGTGACACGAAACATAATAACATATCGGCTACTGGAGCCGCTTACACATGACAACCCAATACCCACGACTCTGTCTGCAAAGTCTTTAACTCCGAACAAAACATCATGGCACATATACTCTGACTCGGTAGCACTCCGGGACAAGTGGAGCCTACCAACTCCGCTGGACACCTTTTATGCTAACTTCGAAGCTCATACGGGTGTACGCGCGGCATGAAACGCGACCCCGAAGAAGAGGGTCGGTACGAGCTATGTGCGAGCATGTAAGGCGGGGAGTAGCAACATAGTAAGAGATATAAGCATGAACAATAACGGGATATCATAGCGTGAGATAAAGGAATAACCTGTACATGTGAACACTGCATGGAAACATAGAACATATCATCGGATAGCAGAGTAACCTGTGTATCTGAGTGCCCCTGGGGGCGGATGCCATGCATGCTAAGCTGTCTTTGAAAAATATTTCTTTCATATATATATAGAAAATAGAATATATCATATTGCCGGCGTTGGCGGCCCGATCCATTTAACCATAAATATATATATATATCCCGCGTCGGGCATCCCGCGTCCGGGATGATATCAAGTCAAGTACGGATACATGTACCGTGTATACATCCCAGCGTCTATAGCGCTCTGCCCTTTTCCCCATCTTCATATACATATACATATATATACATATATATCATACCATAGCATGCGGGAGAGCCCAAAGAAAAGCTATAACTTTATCGGAGTGACGTAAGGTCGGTAACCTCCGATTATATTATGGAATAGTCATGGTCGTTTGTCTCACCTTGGAGGAACGATAATCATAAGGCGAGACTATCAACGGAGAATAACATTCAAGAAAAAGAACGTAGAACATATCATATTTTATCGTAAAATGTCATATCCATAAATAGCTTAACATTTTTTTCATATCGTCATATTCGTAGTAAGAACATATCTTGACATTTGTCATTATACTTTCTCTCTCTTATCCGGCATCATCATTAATCATAGTCATTGCTTTAGTCATAAAACTTTCAATATTGTACAACTTGGTTTTTGGAGAAAAATGAATATTTTGGAAAACATTTAGGAACTTTCATGAAGAAAATCATGCCTTGGAATCGATGGTTTAGTTAAAACAACTATTATTTAGTAGTCGGAATGATGTCCAAAAAGAACTCCCATTAACTATAGTACGGAAATAAGCCAAATGGAGCCATAGAAGGAAATTAGGGAATAGTGGGCCCACCGCGAGTCAAATGAGGCGGCGTGCACAATTTACGTATAATACGTTTCATGACAAGACTTATGAGAGTTTTAGGGTAAACGGATCCTAGTCATGCAAGTTCTAGGTGTTTAGACAATTCTTTCAACTATTCATAAGCATTTAATTCAATTCCTTTTGAATGAATAGTAGTCAAATTCAAGCTCGGATTTCTAGAATTAGAGTGGTCCCCGAGACACGTATTCAAGCCTATTACATCTAAGACATGCCAAAGAAGGAAAGTGAAACCTTACATACCTTTTCCGCCTCATGCGCGACTCCAAATTCAAGTTCCAAATCCACCAAAATCTACAATTTGGTCATGTTTACCAAACATTGATTAGTGCATTTAGAATTGAATTCCTAAATGAAACTTGGCTACCGAAATTTCGGCAGCACTTCCCCTGTAAATACACCATCCCAAAATCCAACTTGGCTCATTTTAATCAAATAACAATCCGGGAATTCAACCCGGCCAAAGTATCAATAATACCAACAATTATTCTAACAATGCTTCAATATTCAATTCAATTCAATTCAATTCAATTCACAAAATCTTCCAACAACTCAAACAACATACTACTTTATCCGAAACCTTCAACCTCAACAATATCCATACATTTCATCATCGCATAATCCATAACGACGACAACTAGAATGTCAAATAACATCAATTTACATTAACTTACCAAAGCTCCTATTATCCGACCATAACCACTACTTACATATTTTCATGCATTTTCATCCATACCTTTACATTACAACAACAAACAACATTCCACATAGAATCAATCCATTCTTTCCATGCAACACAACACACACACACGACCAACTCATACGACCACACACATATAACACAACACACGGCCAACACTACTCCAAAAACATACCGATTATATTCATGGTTTTTCATTCATTTTTACATTATGGAACAACACAACAATCAAACTACCAAAATAAAATCAATTCATCACACCTCCACAACACTATCTTCTATTCGGTCCACATCAACAACTTCCATATTTCCATAAATTACATCATTTTCTACATGCTACAAAATGCACCAACATTCATAATATATAAGGAAGATTGCTTCTTACCTTTTTGCTTAACTTCTCTTCACTTGGCTAGGCTCCAAACTTGCTCAACAATTGCTTTGCTTGTTCCAACAATCACTCCATGTTGTAGAGGACCTTCCATTTGGTAAGAAAACTAGGGGAACTTTTTTTTTCATTTGGCCTCTCCACCACGACCATGTTCGGCCACCTTGGTCGAACCTCCCACCATCTCTCTTTTCTTTTTCTTTCTTTCTTTCTTGTTTCTTTCTCTCTTGTTAAAATATGACCACCCCTCTCCCTTATATATACATTGCATGCATGTGAGGGGGCACATGCCCCCTCTCTAGATTTTTCTTTTCTTTTCCCCTTTCTTTTATTTTCTAGAATTTTCTTTTCTTTTTCCTTGAATTTTCCTAAAGTGGTCAAAGATGACCACTTGTCTTCCTAAACAAGCCTTGGCCCATGTATTTTTTGTAATTTACACTTAGCCCCTATAATTTAATAAAAATGTGGACATGCACCATGCATGTCACACGGCCAACATGGCCATTTCATGAACCTCCTTGAACTTTGAAAAATTCCCATTTTACCCTTAGTCCTCCGCAATATTTTCCATGAACCCTTTTCCGAATTTTCCTTTTTACCCTTAACCTTTCTCATTATTTCCATACTACCAACGTCCATAAATAATGCTCATAACCTACTAATGCATTAAAAATAATTTTAGAACATAGTCTTGTCCTTAACTTCTCGTCATTAACTCGGGATATTCAAATGTACAAAACGCGAGGTGTAACATCCTTCCCCCCTTTAGAACATTCGTCCTCGAATGTTCAATTAGTCGTCCGGAGTCTCATAAGTACCTCGGGGGAACTCCCTTTTCAAAACTATTTCCATCCTTCATATTAGCTCTTAAGCTATCCAATACCGTTCTCTTTGTTATACTTTTTCTCTTCATATACGTTCATTTTCTGGCGTCACATTGTTCAAAGTCTGTGCAAACTTTTCACATTACCGAACTTCTATCCACTTGGTGTCGGTTTTCCCGACCTTACTAATCTACTTCAGTGAGAGGTCTCATTTGTAACTCAAGCGTTCATATCAAATACACTACCGTATCAACTGTCTTTATCTCATCTTTACATTTCTCTCACCCGCTTCCCCCCTTTTGGGGTGTACCTAGACCATTATCCGTTTATACTAGGACTTCCAATCCCAACCTATAGTAAAACAATACCAGCTTACTTCGCAACACCTGTATTCCTTATCCTGTCACTCAAACTGCAGTACCCCTACTCGGTTGTTGCCTTTTACACCGTAGCTTTGGTTGCTGGAACTCACATGTCCACCGACACAATCATATGTGGGACATTCCATACCTTCATACATATATATATACATAAATAATTGCTATCAACTAGCCCACAAAATACGTCCAACCACTGTTCAAGCCTATCCTAATTCTAGGGCTGTGTTGCACCTTTCTCGTCTCTTCACCAAGCTAATCAAACCCCGTCTTACATGTCTTCTCAAGGTTCCCGGCCACCCCATATACTCTAGTTTTCCTTAGGCTACTCTAACTTCTCACTTGTCTCTTAGGTCTGAATATATCGGATTTCTCGCATACTTCCCAGGGGGTCACCCATCATAGAATTGCTCCCACCTGAGCACGCTTAACCTCAAAACTTTGGTAGAATCCGGTGCCTTAATGCTAATATCATCGCGTCCACTTCCTCGTATGACCTTTATTATATATTCTGGAATAAGTCGAAGTCTTACCGATTCTGAAACATTTTCGTAACACGTCCTTTCTTTTGTAATTACTATTTTGCCCTTTTCAGTTCCAAATGTTCACCTTTCACCTGTGTGTATGACTACTTCCTGTCCTGGGAGGACTCGCATTCCCAAGGGTAGTAATTGCACCTTTATAACCTTTCTGAAATGTCGCACCTCGCTTATTACCTGTTTATCGTATTTCCTTTCCGCGCTTCTTCCTCTTCGACATACCCATTCTGGCGGAACCTCTTCTATCATTCCTGCTTATTCATACCTGTACACTCCTACTTATTCATACCTGTACACGGCAAATATCGACAATACTGCACCGAACATACGGCTACATAGCATATTCCAGCCGTCCAGAACTTCCAGTTCCGAGTACCAAGCGATTATCCAGACTCACCTCTGTGACTTGCCATTTTCCGTCGCATATCTGGCTTATGTAGGAAAGTCTTATTTCTTATGACTTGGCTCTATCGCACGATCATAGGACAGAAAGAAGGTCAACAATTCCTAGATGCCCCGCAGCCTCCTGTTTATAAATGTGGCCGGCTTCACACCCATAAACAGGACTCTACCGGACACGACTTTGCAGACAACCCTTGGACCGACCTGCTCTGATACCACTTTGTCACACCCCGGTCTTACTAGGGTGTGATGGGCACCCGACCCCGTATTCGGAGCCGAGCGAACCCGCTAACTCTTATTACACATATGACTTTATGAATCAGTTAGAAATGAATACATAGAACTCTTTTTTTTTTTTTCATAAGTAACATCTGGCATCATATAAGACTCGTGACACGAAACATAATAACATATCGGCTATCGGAGCCGCTTACACATGACAACCCAATACCCACGACTCGTCCGCAAAGTCTTTAACTCCGAACAAAACATCATGGCACATATACTCGACTCGGCGCACTCCCGGGACAAGTGGAGCCTACCAACTCCGGCCGGACACCTTTTATGCTAACTTCGACTCATCCGGTGTACACACGCGGCATGAAACGCAGCCCCCGAAGAAGAGGGGTCAGTACGAGCTATGTACTGAGCATGTAAGACAAGAGTAGCAACATAGTAAGAGATATAAGCATGAACAATAACGGGATATCATATCGTGAGATAAAGGAATAACCTGTACATGTGAACACTGCATGGAAACATAGAACATATCATCGGATAGCAGAGTAACCTGTGCATCTGAGTGCCCCTGGGGGCGGATGCCATGCATGCTAAGCTGTCTTTGAAAAACATTTCTTTCATATATATATATATAGAAAATAGAATATATCATATTGCGGCGTTGGCGGCCGATCCATTTAACCATAAATATATATATATCCGCGTCCGGGCATCCCGCGTCCGGGATGATATCAAGTCATAGTACGGATACATGTACCGTGTATACATCCCGCGTCTATAGCGCTCTACGCCCTTTTCCCCATCTTCCCCATATACATATATATACATATATACATATATCATAGCATGCGGGAGAGCCCAAAGAAAAGCTATAACTCTATCGGAGTGACGTAAGGTCGGTAACCTCCGATTATATTATGGAATAACCACGGGCGCTTTGTCTCACCTTGGAGGAACGATATCATAAGCGAGACTATCAATGGAGGGAATAACAAAAACATAAGAGAATCAACATCATAGAACATATCATATTCATTATCGTATCAAAAATGTTAACATTTCATATCGTCATATTCGTAGTAAGAACATATCCTTGACATATTCTCATATACTTTTTCTCATATCGGCATCATCATTATCATCATAGAACCATAGTCATTGTTTTAGTCATTAAGACTTTCAATATTGTAAAACTTGGTTTTTGGAGAAAAATGAATATTTTGGAAAACATTTGTAAACTTTCATGAAGAAAATCATGCCTTGGGGTCAAGGGTTTAGTTAACACAGCTATTGTTTGGTAGTCAGAATGATAGCCAAGAACTTCCATTGACTATAGTACGGAAATAAGCCTAATGGGACAATAGGAGGAAATTAGGGAAAAGTGGGCCCACCTCGGATCAAATGAGGTGGTGTACACGCTTTACGTATAATGCGTTTCATGACATTACTTATGAGAGTTTTAGGGGTAAACGGATCCTATTCATGCAAGTTCTAAGTGTTTAGACAATTCTTTCAACTATTCATAAGCATTTAATTCAATTCCTTTGAATGAATAGTAGTCAAATTCAAGCTCGGATTTCTAGAATTAGAGTGGTCCCCGAGACACGTATTCAAGCCTATTACATCTAAGACATGCCAAAGAAGGAAAGTGAACCTTACATACCTTTTCCGCCTCATACGCGACTCCAAATTCAAGTTCCAAATCCACCAAAATCTACAATTTGGTCATGTTTACCAAACATTGATTAGTGCATTTAGAATTGGATTCTTAAATGAAACTTGGCTACCGAAATTTCAAAGCACTTCCCCCGTAAATACACCATCCCCAAAATCCAACTCGGCTCATTTTAATCAACAATAACAATCCGGGAATTCAACCCGGCCAAAGTATCAATAATACCAACAATTATTCTAACAATGCTTCAATATTCAATTCAATTCAATTCAGTTCAATTCACAAAATCTTCCAACAACTAAAACAACATACTACTTTATCCGAAACCTTCAACCTCAACAATATCCATACATTTCATCATCGCATAATCCATAACGACGACAACTAGAATGTCAAATAACATCAATTTACATTAACTTACCAAAGCTCCTATTATCCGACCATAACCACTTCTTACATATTTTCATGCATTTTCATCCATCCCTTTACATTACAACAACAAACAACATTCCACATAGAATCAATCCATTCTTTCCATGCAACACAACAACTCACACACACACAACACAACCCACACCACAACACACGGCCAACACTACTCCAAACGGCTACCATTCCAACATATTATATTCATGGTTTTTCATTCCATTTACATTATGGATTTACAACACAACAATCAAACTACCAAAATAAAATCAATTCATCACACCTCCACAACACTACTTCTATTCGGCCACATCAACAACTTCCATATTTCCATAAATTACATCATTTTCTACATGCTACAACATGCACCAACATTCATAATATATAAGGAAGATTGCTTCTTACCTTTTTCCTTAACTTCTCTTCACTTGGCTAGGCTCCAAACTTGCTCAACAATTGCTTTGCTTGTTCCAACAATCACTCCATGTTGTAGAGGACCTTCCATTTGGTAAGAAAACTAGGGGAAAACAATTTTTCATTTGGCCTCTCCACCATGACCATGTTTGGCCACCTTGGCCGAACCTCCCACCATCTCTCTTTTCTTTTTCTTTCTTTCTTTCTTGTTTCTTTCTCTCTTGTTAAAATATGACCACCCCTCTCCCTTATATATACATTGCATGCATGTGAGGGGCACATGCCCCCTCTCTAGATTTTTCTTTTCTTTTCCCCTTTCTTTTATTTTCTAGAATTTTCTTTTCTTTTTCCTTGAATTTTCCTAAAGTGGTCAAAGATGACCACTTGTCTTCCTAAACAAGCCTTGGCCCATGTATTTTTTGTAATTTACACTTAGCCCCTATAATTTAATAAAAATGTGGACATGCACCATGCATGTCACACGGCCAACATGGCCATTTCATGAACCTCCTTGAACTTTGAAAAATTCCCATTTTACCCTTAGTCCTCCGCAATATTTTCCATGAACCCTTTTCCGAATTTTTCTTTTTACCCTTAACCTTTCTCATTATTTCCATACTACCAACGTCCATAAATAATGCTCATAACCTACTAATGCATTAAAATAATTTTAGAACATAGTCTTGTCCTTAACTTCTCGCCATTAACTCGGGATATTCAAATGTACAAAACGCGAGTTTGAATGCTCGGCGGTGTCCATAAATCTAATGAATAATGTATTCAGGCCTCTCTTGGATTTATTTGTAATAGTATTCATTGACGATATTCTGGTATACTCTCGCACAGAATCAGAACATGCAGACCATTTACGTATTGTTCTTGGAATTCTTCGAACTCGAGAATTGTATGCAAAATTTTTAAAGTGTGAGTTTTGGTTGAATTCTGTGACATTTTTGGGTCATGTTATTTCAAATGATGGCATTCGAGTTGATACTCAGAAAATTGAAGCTGTGAAGACTTGGTCAAGGCCTACGATGCCTACAGAAGTCCATAGTTTTCTGGGATTGGCATGTTACTATAGAAGGTTAGTAGAGGGATTTTCCTCTATTTCAGCCCCATTGACGAAGCTAACCCAGAAGTCAGCTAAATTTCAGTGGAATGACGCTTGTGAGCGTAGCTTCTAAGAGTTGAAGGAGAGATTAACCTCAGCTCCAGTCTTGACACTCTCCGAAAGGCCAGATGGTTATGTTGTGTACTGTGATGCTTCCGGTATTAGGTTAGGATGTGTGTTAATGCAGCACGGTAAAGTCATTGCTTACACTTCGAGACAGCTGCGAAAACATGAAAAGAACTACCCAACTCATGATCTCGAATTGGCTGCCATTATTCATGCATTAAAGATGTGGAGACATTATTTGTATGGTGTGCATGTTGATATCTATACAGATCACAAGAGTCTTCAATACATTTTCAAACGAAGGAGTTAAATCATGCGGTGGTGGTAGTTAGAATTATTGAAAGATTATGATGTGAATATTTTATACCATAGGAAGGCAAATGTAGTAGCTGATGCGCTTAGCCGCCGATCAATGGGCACCTATGTGAAGTTCCTCTTGAGAAGAAAGAATTGATCCATGAGCTCCATCAACTAACTAATCTTGGAGTATGTCTAATTGATGCCGGTGGTGCAAAAATTGGTATTTATAATCCCACAGTCTCGTCCTTGGATATGGAAGTGAAAGAGCGACAGTATGAAGATCCTCAATTGAGCCATTATAGAGACACATTTCATGAAAAAGAGAAGCCTCCATTTGAAACTTCTACGGATGGAATTCTTAGATACCGAGACAGGCTGTGTGTTCCGAATGTTGCAGGATTACGTCAACGAATCCTCGAAGAAGCTCATTATTCTCAATATTCTATTCATCCAGGAACGACAAAGATGTATCATGATCTCAAGTTGATGTATTGGTGGGATGGAATGAAGAAAGACATAGCAGAATTTATAGCTCAATGTCCAAATTGTCAGCAAGTGAAAATCGAACATCAAAAGCCAGGAGGATTATTGCAAGCAATGGAGATTCCTATTTGGAAATGGGAAGTGATCAACATGGATTTAATTGTGGGATTACCCCGTTCCCGAAGCAAGTATGATTCCATATGGGTGATCGTGGACAGACTCACGAAAGCAGCTCATTTTCTTCCAGTCAGAACTACATACTCAGTAGAAGATTATGCAAGGTTGTATCTCAAGGAGATTGTGCGACTCCATGGTATTCCGATATCCATTATCACTGACAGAGGGGCACAATCTATAGCCAAGTTCTGGAAATCTTTCCAAGAAGGTTTAGGTACTCAAGTAAGGCTCAGCACGGCATTTCATTCGCAAACTGATGGGCAGGCCGAACGTACTATTCAGACCTTGGAGGATATGCTAAGAGCATGTGTTCTAGATTATGTGGTAGTTGGGATGACCACTTACTCCTTATTGAGTTTGCATATAATAATAGCTACTATTCAAGTATCCAAATGGCTCCGTATGAAGCTTCATATGGAAGAAAGTGCAGGTCTCCAATTGGATGGTTTGAAATAAGAGAAATACAGCTAATAGGCCCTGAGTTGATCCAACAAGAATTAGAAAAAGTCAAGGTGATCCGAGATCGATTGTTGACAGCCCAAATTCGCCAAAAATCTTATGCGGACAACCATCGGCGAGACTTAGAATTTCAAGTAAACGACTAGGTATTTTTAAAGATGTCGCCAATGAAAGGTGTGATGAGATTTGGCAAGAAAGGAAAATTGAGTCCTCGATATATCGGACCCTATAAGATTATCCGCAAGGTGGGTCAAGTAGCTTATGAATTGGACTTGCCTTTAGAACTTGATTCGGTTCATCCAGTTTTCCATGTCTCAATGCTCCGCAAGTGTGTTGGAGATCCTACGAAGATTGTTCCAATAGATGATGTTCAAGTGAAAGAAAAGCTAGTCTATGAAGAAGTGCCCGTTGCCATATTAGACAGGCAAGTACGGAGACTTCGAAACAAGGAAGTGGCTTCAGTTAAAGTCTTGTGGTGAAATAACAACTGAGAAGAAATGACTTGGGAGGCAGAAGAAAAGATGAAATCCACATACCCGCACTTGTTTCAGCCCTCAGAAAAGATCCATGATGAGACATCGAGATTATAAGGTATGTATATTTTCTTTTTATGCGTATGGGTCGTGTGTGGCCAACTTATATTGCTATTATGTTATGGTCCTGTGAGGCAATGTTATTGTGGGCTGTTGTGACAGGATGGTAGTACCATATTACAGGGGAAACTCTGGCGAAATTTTTATAGAATTCCCAAGAACTTAACATTCAAGGACGAATGTTCCAAAAGGGGGAAAGAATGTTACACCTCGAAAAATTTCCCGTTAACGTACGGTGAATAGACTAACGAAGGGTACGACGTATACGATGTTTTGATAAGTGAGAAATAACATTTGATGATTCTAAACGATATTTCAAAGACATTTAAGGTAGGAGATGAAAGTTGTTAAGGAAAGTAAGGTATATGTTGTGTGTCGGGCAAGATTTATGAGTATCAGGTTAATGATGGCTTAATGATGCTTTGGAGAAGAGTGATAATGTCTCTTAGATTGGTATTGAGGTGTTAAATAAGTGTCAAGAAGGTTCCATAAGGATTGGAGATCAAACGAGTCAACAAGATTGATTTCGGAAGAACTGGGCATTATACGGCCTAACATACTGGCCGTATAAATTATACTGGCCGCATGTCTGGCCGTATAATCAGCCCAGAATAGCACCTCTCACTGGACCAGATCTACGGCCAGACATACGGTCAGTATAATTTATACGGACCGTATGTTGGTCCGTAGAATATGGTCGGGACAGATTTCAAAATGATATAAGGACCTCTCTCTCTCATTTTATTTCATTTCATTTCTCTTCCCCACAACTCAAGAACTCTCTAGAATCTTCTCCACTCTTCATCCACAAGAACCCAAGGGAAATTGATGATCAACTTCATCAAACCAACAAAACCAAGTGTATGAAATTCATTAAAGTTCATCCAAGTCAAGAAATCCCATTGGAAGTGAACTAGGGTTTTGGAGCAAGAAGAGTATTTCCACTCAAGGCTTATTCCTACATTATATAAGGTGAGTTTTGTGGTATTTTCATATTGTTTAAGGTATTGAGAAGTTGAAACACTTGGATTGTAGAAGGAAATAGGAAATGGGTCATAAATGTAAGAATAGTGTCATTGTTGATATAGGGCTTGGATTGAGTTATGATTATTGATATGTTGTGAATGTAAGTATGTTATGAATGACATTTAGAACATGGGATGAGTATTATATATGAGAAAGCGTAATAGTGAACTATGATCATGATTATAAAGGAATTGAAGTGAAATTGTGAAATGTGGATAATGTAGATGAATGATGATTGTTGCTTATGGTATTGTGAATGTTGTTACGAACGTTTGGGAGTTGATATGGAATATGGAGGAAGTTTTATAAACAAAGGAAATGCTTCCCAATTTTCTCTAGCTTTAGTAAGCACGTTCTTATAATCGTTTAGCTAATGTCGATACGAACTCTCTTGAAGGTAAAGACGTGAGCATTGAAGGAGAACGATCAAGTGATAGAATAGCTAAAGGAAAAGGTATGTGAGGCTAGTCCTTTCTTTCTAAGGCACGAATCTTATGGCATGATTTTTGTTATACCCCGCGTTTTCAGAGCATGAGTTTGACATGTACCTCATCGTAGTAATGAGATGTTTTGAAAGGCACAAGCCATGTAAAGTACGTAACAACGAAGAAAAAGGGTGAATTACGATCTCGTAAGTCGTATCGGAAAAAAATATTTTGAAACACGGAACATGGCCATTATTAGTGTAATAAGTGATAAATATCATGTATGGAGAATTTCTTTTAATATTTGAGATTGAGCAAATTGAGGAAAATAAGTTCGACGAAAATTTGAGAAACGCGGGACGGATTTTAGTTAACTTTTGCATATCTCATAGTATATGTGGAGTTTTAAGGTGGTTCAAAGTCCTAAAATGAAGTTAGTCGAGTCTAGTTTGTAATGCAACCAACCGTTCATTGATAGGACATCTGAGTAGAGAATTATAGACGTTACAAACTGATCTTCGAGCGAGAAACATATGGAAATGCTATAACGTCTTGCGCTAAATACCGATAAGATCCGTTTAAGAGATAAAATCTCATTTTTTTTTCATCAAAACTTCCAAAAATTTCCAGAAAATTCAGAAACAAAGGGAGCAAATATACATCACAACAATTGAGGATTTTTGAGATTTCAAGTAATGAAGTCCTAATCGAAGGGAGAGATAGTCACGAATATAATTTCATTTGGAATTAGAGGAGCACGGGAACAAGAAAATGTTGAAGAAGATTTTGAGAAGCCGAGACTTGAGTTTGGATTAGCTTAGGAAGCAATCGATGTATGTGAAGCTTACCCTTCTTTTCTTTTGGCATGTCTTAGACGGGATTAAGGTATGACATGATTTGTGCCTGTAACTCCATTCTTAAGTTTAGAGAGTATGTTTGTGATTCGTATTTGCTTTTGATGTTGGTATCCTTAGTATGGTCGGGGGCTATGGTTCGTATGTCTTTGATATGATTGAGTTTGAAATGTTGCGTAAGCGATTCTTATATGTTTCTTAACATTCGTGTCCTTAATGCGGTCGAGTTATGATCCTTACGTCTTTAGTATGATTAAATTTCTACAGACCGTTGCAAAAGAGTTATATTTTCAAAAGAATTTTGTTTCAAAGAGTTTTGTTTTCAAAAGAGATATGTTCCTAAACGATTTCGAAACTACGAACGACATATAACTTTCAAGAGAGAGCTCGGATCGCTTTGATTTCTTCGAAATGATTTCATTGACTAAGGACTTAAATTTTTATCGGATTGGGTTAATCCGTGGGTCCCGCATTCTTCTATGTCGGTTTTAAATGACCTATTTTTTTAAAAGGGATTTAATACGACCACTTTTCCGATCCCGAAGCATGATTATTTATTTATCCGTAGGAGTTGGAAATAAGGATTTTATGCCCATGATTTTGATACGTAACAACGGTTGAGTCTGTGATGATGTGCGATATGCGTGTGGTCACTTTCGTGCATTGTGTTACCTCTTTCACCGGATCCGAGCCGGTATATGATCGGCGCACTATGATATACTCTCCGGGTGTTATCTTTGTGTTACGGTTCCCGAGACCTCGCCTAGCCGGGTTAGTTTATGGAGTTATCTTGTGATATGGCTTATGATATGTTGTGATGGTGTGTTATGTTCGGGGTTGTACGGATTTGAAACTTCTGTGTTATCATGTTGTCGGAAGTGAGGGTGGCGACCACGTTTCATCGGGGTTATGGACCGCATTTGGTATGTGATGTATGATGATATGATATATATATATGAGGCAAATATATGGTATAGGCAAATATCGGTTAATGTTATTTCATATGATGATTATGATGCGTTCGGTATGAGTAAGTATGATTTGTGTGTCGGATGTAAGTACTTTGGTATTTGGGTTTTTATACTCACTTTCGTATGCTCGACTTCGGTTATGATTTCATTTTTTTATGCTATGCTTTACATACTCGGACATATTCTCGACCCCGCTTTCTGGAGTGGGCTGCGTTTCATGCCACGCTCCACGGATGAGTAGGTGATGTTGAGAAGATGTTCATGGATTGGCGAGTTCCATTTCTTCGGAATCCCCGAGTCCGAGTGCTTGTATGGTATACGAGATGTTAGTAGAGACTTTGCATAAATGTCGAGGTGTGTGATATGTCGGGTTTTGTAAGCGGCTATGTAAGCCGGTGTGTTTGTATGCATTATGCTACCGATGTATTTTATATCTAGCCAAAGTACCGTTGTGCCTTATATTACGCTTTTCATGCATTTGTGATTTTATTTGATTTGAAAAAAACGAAAGGCATGTTTGTTTTAAAAATTTTCATTGCGTGCGTATGTTTTGTTTTGTGGAAACCGGTATGGTTATGTGGATTACGAGAGTTTGCGGGTTCGCTCGGCCCTAGGTAAGGGTCGGGTGCCCGTCATGCCCTATCGGAAATTGGGGTGTGACAATTTTCCTCCTTCTCCATGAATTTCCTATATTCCGGAAAACTAAGAGTCTATGTTCATGAATAGTCATATGAGATAAGAGATACATTACGAATACGATAATGATGATGATGAGCTTAAGTCTAAAGATTCTAGAGTCCATGATATGATGTTCCAATAAGGTTAATGATGCTATCTTTAATCCATTAATGTCGTTTATTATATACACTCACCTTATATGCTAATTCCTTCAAGGTGAGGCAGAATGCTTAAAAAGGCTCCATAATGGAATCGGGAGTTCACGACCTTATGTCACTCCGATAAAGTATAGTTGTCCTTGAGTTTCCATGCATGCATTATGATGAGTATATCATGATGAGTACATTATGATGAGTATATGATGATGATATTACGCCGCGCCTATGGGGGGGGAACGCTTGCTAAGGCGGGCAGCATATACACCATGTCTAGATGGCATGGGCAAACACCACTAGTGGGCGGCATGAGATGGTACCCCGGATGCGGGAGGCCTGGACGCAGGCTAATGATTATCACACGATACCTATATAGTCGGGCAGCTTATACATATATGCATACATGATATGATAATGATTATGAAGTAAGCCGTTCATGCATTATTTCTTTTATAATTTATCGATTCTGATTGCTCTCATATGATGCTTCCTTGTTTGATTGACGTATCATTAATATTTATATCTTACATACTCAGTACAATGTTCGTACTGATATCCGTTTTCTTGGACGGTGTAGTCGTGTTCATACCCACGAGTGATCACCATGGAGGTGATCCGGATGTAGGAGCTATTAACCTCTAGTAAGAGCATTCATTGTTAGGAGGTGCCATTGATTTATTCTTTTGGTATATATATCTATGTATGTATGTATACATATGTATGTATGTATGTATACATATGTATGTATGTATGTATACATAGATATATATGTATGTATGTATATATATGTATGTATGTATACATATATATATATATATATATATATATATATATATATATATATATATATATATATATATATATATATATATATATATATACACACACACACACACACACACACACACATATATATATATATATATATATATATATATATATATATATATATATATATATATATATATATATATATATATATATATATATATTTTGGGAATGATGGGGTCCTGTCCCGTCCCTAGGTCTAGCACTTCAGCAAAAGGCTCGTAGATGAGTAGTTGTGGGTAGTATGGTCTCACAGTTTCTCATCGTATGTATATATATTATTTTGATAGCCGAAGGGCTTATGTATATAAAGTGAATATGTTTCAAATGAAAATAGTTTTCTATGATTATGAGCATAAGAATCATGAATGAACGCAGGATAAGTCATAAAATGAGTGGTGCTCGGTGGTTAGCCTCGGGTACCCTTCATGGCCCTAGTCAGGTCGTGACATAAAGTTGGAAAACTAAATGAATACACTTACTATCATATTATAAATAATGTTGGGTTAAATTAAGAAGTTATGATATGGGTTGTACGGGTTCCAATCCGAGCTTGCCGCTCGTTGTGAGTGTCACGACCCAACCCCGTAGGCCATGACTAGTGCCCTAGCTGGACACTCGTATACACTTGTTATCTATAGTCATACGCTACTAGCATGAACGAGCTGATATAAGTATAAGGGCAAAATATACGCAAGTCGAAGCTACCTATCTCCTGAAGAGTTACAGCCTATAACAGTTAATATCACGCAAAAGCCGGCAAGGTCATATATATATATATATATGGGGAACGTCCCAATCCAAAACACACGCCCGAGGAGGCTACCTTCATACACGGTTATTTGCCATGATAACATATTTAGCTACAAGCCGACAAGGCTGCCTTTACAAATAGGTGCGCCCCAAACACAAGTCATAACCATATAACAAAACAACAACCACACATAGACACACTTGTGACCACGGACCTCTAAGAGTAAAGTGACATCATATGACGGGACGGGGCCCCGTCGTACACGAACGACAACATATGTACATATCAAAAGGTTATACCGCAAACTATACTCGGAACAAAGGAGCACTCGAAATAGCTGGATGGATCTCCTGGGCGGCGGATCCAACGAGCACACATGCACTGCGGGCATGAAACGCGGCCCCCCCCCCCCCCCCCGAAGAAAGGGGGTCGGATGCGAATATGTACCGAGTATGTAAAGCATGAAACATAGTAAATGGAATCATATACGAGACAAGGTGAACGAGTTGATGCAACAAAGAATTTCATAAAACTTGCCTTTGAACATATTTCATCGTATCGTTCTCATATCAATATCAATATAGTATTTCATAATCAAAGCTGCATAATCATTACGTATGTAACATATATAACGTGTCCGGCCCTACAGTGAACTCGGTAATTATAATCATAACATCATAAACATGAGCATATACGTGTCCGGCCCTTGATAAGGGACTCGGTAATAAGGAATGTACGCCTCCGGCCTCCATCTCCAAATCATCATATCATCATATCATCATATCATCATATCATATATATATATATATAACGTGTCCCGGCCCTCTAGTGAGGGACTCGGTGAATAGTATAATAGTTGTGCGCACGAGAACATACACCGGGACTCGGTGAAGGATATAGCGGTAGCACGAGCGGAGTCATAAGCAACCACATAAATATATAAAACGTTTTTGAGACTCAATGAATAGTAAACCAAATCGGTTCTCGGACATTAGCATATTACATTTTATGAAAATTAAGCATACTTATGCAATTCCCTTTTAAGAATAAGAACTCCTATGCATCACATACTAGTCCACCATGTAATAAATAACGAGATCATAGTTCCATTATATCAACATTTTCAACATTACGGACGAATAACAATCACATGTCATAGTAGGAATTAGAGTGGAGTCACCCGAGGCTCGCATTATATCTTACTTACGTCTAGGACATGCCAAAAAAGAAGGAAGGAATAGGCTTTGCGTACCTTTAGCGTTTAGTCGTATAATAACTTGTACTTGCTGCCCAACAACACTTATCCTATATCAAGATATCAAGAGCTACGAGTTAGTCTACAAAGGATTTTTAATCGCACTCTAACGCTCACAATCCTTTCAAAGCATTTAGACGACGTTTCGTTCGCATTCAAACCAACTAGTGCTACAAGCTAACATTGCTAATCATTCCTTTCTTATCTCATTCCAAACTTGTTTAACATGACTTAGGGAACTTTGGACAGCTTGTATATCATTCAATTCGGTCCAACTCACGTGTCAAACAGCCCATACAACAATACCATTTCACTTTTACTACATGTTCATAATGACATTCAATCATCCAACAACATTACTTCACCTCTAACCTCAAAACAGTCCACGGTTTGGACTGCTTATACATCTTAACTTGATTTGTTTCACTAACACCTTAATTCACATATTCAACATACATACAATATATCACAATGTGCACAACAACAACAATCAAAATTTGGTACAAAACAGTCCATAATCTTCCCTAAACGGTTGGGCTGCGACTTCAATGCCATTCTTACAACTCTCTCGATTTTCACTCATTTATCCACATTACAACACCTACAATCCACATCCATATATATGCACAAGAAGACCAAACATAATTCCATTCAAAGTCTACAACACATGGCTCATTTAAACTTTAAGAAAACGACCCAATTCTAACATGCACATCATAAACCAATTCTACAATCTTAGTTCCATTACATATGGTGGCATACATTTATTTACCAACAATACATGCAAAATGGAATCAACCATTGCTTCACTAAGCTCACGGATCAACCACAAGTTCAACACACAACAACAACCCAACAACAACATGCATGAATTATACATTCAAATCTTCATACAACACAAGAACAATGATCATTCTTACCTTGTAACTTGTCCTTCAAACTTGGCCGGATCTTCAACTCTATGGAATGCTACACCTCCTTGTCTCTACCAACAACTACCACCGTCCTTATACACTTGATGAGGAATTTATCTACTTGGAAAAAATTGATTTTTGGATCAAAATGGAGGAGGGTGTTCTCGACGACTTTGTAGCCGAGACCTCTCTCATCTCTATACTTTTCTCAACTTTGAATTGTTGAAATGAATTTATAGTTGGGTTGTGAATCAGCAACTCCCTTATATATGTAGTTCACAAAGTGGACATGTGTCCCACCAAGTTCTTAGCCAATAAGAGTTGGCCAAATCCTGAGTGGGACCCACACGGCCACTTAGGCTCACTAATGATGTAATTAAGTTCTTAACCTCACTTAGTCATCCAATCTTGGTCAATTAATCCTTATTCTCCAATAATGTTCTTATACCAAACGAAATTCATAGGCTATTTGATGCATCGAAACGAAATCGGGAGATGAAAACCCTTACCGGGAACCCTAAAACCGCTTTGTCTTTAACTTGTCGCACTTAGCTTTATAATGTCCCTATGTAAAGATACGGGGCATAACAGTGAGATGTTAATGAATTTTTGTTGATATATTGTGCCTTGTTGTTGGTGTTTGTAATTGTTGTGTTGCTCAAGTTGTTGTTGTTGATATATGGAGTTTGAGGAAGTCAATTTTATAGGGAAGATGCTGCCCAAATTTATATCGACAAGTTACTAACGTAAAGATTCGGCTAAGTCTCTTAAGGATATTAACCATAGACCTTGTTGTGCTTATATAGATTAAGTTGTATTGTGGACTGCATCAGAAATATTGTGGGAACAACGAGATTGAGGTATGTTAAAGCTAACTCTTTTTCTTTTGGCATGATCCAAATGAACGAAACCTAAACGTAATGTCATTCAATAATTTGGCTCTACTCTTGAAAGCTAAGAATGTCCATGTTATTCATTCCTAAGTAATGTATTCAAAGCATGTCTAGATATGATTCCTAAGTCCCTTTTGAGGCATATGATAATGATGTTAATGTTCATAATGTATTCGGAGGGTTACCGACTACAAGTCACTCCGAAAGATGTTCTAATGTTCCATAAGAGTTTTCATGAATTTTATATAGATGCGTATGTGTGTGTGTGTCCTATGATCAAGGCATTATAGACACATATACGATATATATATATATAGGTTATGGGTAAGGAAATGAAGTTATATACACACCACCACCTGATCAGCTGGTTACATGATGATGATGGTAGTTATGCCCACAGAGGCGTTATGGTAAGGAAGATGCCCAACGTGGCCAATGGTGTTATATACGCAAATATATGTACAATGGCTTTATATACGCATATATGTATAAGTATTTATGTATAAGTATGCATGTTCATGGCCCACAATGGCAAATCAAAGGTACAGGCTGATCCTTATATCCCTCTAATTAAGGATGTCTTATTGTTATGTTTCATTTCGACCTTACATATTCAGTACATTATTCGTACTAACGTCCCTTTCTCTGGGGATGCTATGTTTCATACCACGCAGGTGTAGGTAGACGGATTGGAAACCTCTCACAATAGTGTATCCCTCGATATCAGCTTAGACTGGTGAGCTCAAGTTTCATCGGGAGCCTTACCGAGTCAAGGTACATATGTATATGTCATTTTGTATGTTAGGTATGTCGGGGGCCTTGTCCTAACCTATTTACGAGTTTGGTGTTCTATGTTAGAGGCTTTGCAAATAGTGTCCTGTGTATAGTACGCATATGATGTCGTTGGTCTATCATGGCAGCCTTGTTGGCCTGTATATATATGTATATTCTTGTTTGGGCTGTTTATCATGTCTAGAGTTATGCTTCTTAAATGATGAATGTTAATACGGCCTTATCGACTTACGTTGAGTCTAATAATTGAAAGAGATGCAATGAACATTGGCGCTCGGTCGAGTAGGGCACCAGGTGCCAGTCGCAGCCCTCCGGTTTGGGTCGTGACACATACTTTGGTACGTTCGACATTTTGAATCATTTTAGGATGAGCGTCGGGGCAGCCGCACTTTGCTTTAATGGCATCTTTCCTTATTTCTTGGTGTCTGTTCCTCTGACGATCAGTGGAGCCCCTATATTTTGTCATGACCCAAAGCGATGGGCGTGAATAGTGCCCGACCTACCATCGTCAAGCACTCCTATGCTTGCATTTTATCGCTCACCGAGTATCTGGCCCATACAATCATGCTTGAATCTTGTCTCTGACAATCAACATAAAATGTTTGCATCGGGAACTCACGGCCAACACATACATATATAAACATAAACACCCGAAAGTGAGCGCAAGCCGATTTGGCCGCCACATATATACTGTACAACAACGTAAACACCGACGAGGCTGCATAACATCACGACTACATATCACTGTCTACAGACCTCTATAGAATACAGACTGTAGAAGAGATAGGACAAGCCCCTGTCATGCCCGTTTATCAAAAGAGCATACAAAAGAGCTGGTCCTCGGTAAAATGGATCTGGCTAAGGCTAAGAGAGAGATCCCTACCGGTCTCGGCTTGCCCTACCGGCTAGCTACCGATCTCGTGCATGAGCAACGACCATAAAGAAAGGACGTCGTATGCAGTAATGTACTAGGTATGTAAGGCATGAATGATAACATGATAATATGTACGAACATGAACAACAACATAATAAAGGAAATATGGAAGATATAAGAAAACGGTATAGCGAATCGCTTGCCTCTTAAAGGCGTAATCATGCGCTCACTTTTACCTTCAAAACATATCACCCACATACATAAACCGTCCGAATCAAATAACATCGTGCCCGCGTACGGGCCTCCTGCATCCGTGGTAATCATCTCACGCCACCCACATGGGTGGTGCTGCCTGTGCCATATAGACACGGTGTTATTATCATCATCCATAAGCCGCCCACCACGCCCAGCGTAGTGGTGCTTCCCGGCCGTATAGGCACGGTGTAATCATCCATAAGCCGCCCACTACGCCCAGCGTAGTGGTGTTGCCCGGCCGTATAGGCGCGGTGTAATCATCATAACATAAGTATGCATAAGAGCCCAATCAAAAGCTATAACTCCATCGGAGTGACGTAAGGTCGGTAACCTCCGATTGTATTATGGAATAATCATGATCGTCGTGTCTCACCTTGAAGGGACGAGCATTATAAGGTGAGACTATCAATGAAAAATAACATCAAGAAAAACATAGAGTAAGATCATAAATTTCATAAAGCGTCAATTCATACACTCTGGAGCTTTTAGAAATAGTCATCATCAATGAATAAAATTAAGAAAATCAAGAAATAGCTCAACATTCTCATATTCACATTGAACTCATAAGCTTGGGATTCTTAAACATGAAATCATCATCATCATGATCATCATAGAAATATTCTCATCTTTGACATCATCGTTATCGTTGTTAAAACAATCGTTATCGTTGTTAAAACATATCCATCGTTGTTTTCATAAGAGCGTACAGAATCATAAATCTTTGGTTTGGAAAATACGAAAATTTTTGAAAACTTTTATGGATTATTAGGAAAGGAGTCATGCCTTTAAATCATGAACTTCTAATGCTTAGAAACAAGGAGGTTATGGAAACATTTATGGAATCAAACATAGGAATCATGCCTTTGAAAGAAAGGGCAGCCTTAACATACAATTCGGCCTCAATATCTACTCTATTCGTCGAGAACTCGCAAGTTTACATTTAAGAGGATTCACATAATCATTAGACTCATCGTTATACGCTTGTCTTAATCTTCAAATAAATCCATTTATAATCAGCCAAAATCGGCAACACCTCCCCTGTTTATATGCCTAGTCCGAAATCACAATACCAACAAAACAACTACTACAACAGCACCAACATCAACAACATCATCATCAATACCAAAATAATCCATAAAACATCCCACGCGATGTTTGTCCAATTTCTCAACCAACAACTTTATTATACAGCCATTTCATCACTCTATCTTCGTAACTAACCAAAAGTAATATTAATAAGGAGAGATTCATACCTTATTTTTGTTAAAACAGCGATATCTTCAATATCCACCATGAATCCACCGCAAAACCATACTAGAATCACATCTATGCGTTTATCCTAGCTTCGATTAATACTCCGTCGTTTGAAAATTGCTTACTTTTTGATTCCCTCTCTCTCTCTCTCTCTCTTCAATTTCTGGAAATTTCTAGCAAAATCTGATGAAAAAAAGGGGGTTATTACCCTTTATATAGGGTCAAATTCGGGTCGGGTTCACTGTAGCATTTTTACTGTAGTAGTACTGTAGCACGCGTTTCTGCTCTGTCAGCTGAACTTGTAACGTCCATAATTCTCTACTCCGATGTCCTATCTATGAGCGGTTTGTTGAGTTGGAAACTAGACTCGACGAACTTCATTTTAGGCTTTTGTTTCACTTCAAAACACTTCATATGCTAAGAGATATTTGTCCCTCAAATTGGACCAAAATTTTCACACGAAACTTTACCCATCCTTTCTCCAAAGTCGTACTACTCCATTTCTTCCACTCATTTCCTTATAAAACCTTCTGGTATACCTTGTATACACCCTTCACTTATTAAATATACTTGATAATGCTTTCTTATATTTCAAAGTGATTTTACTTAACCGTAACTCAACGTACTTATGTTTCAAATTTGATAAGTGCTTCTTCGAAGATGCGGGGTGTAACATATTTGATCCATTGGGGGAATGAATATATTGTGCAAATCGGTGAAGCTCTGATTTGTATGGATTTTTTGGTACTTCAATCATTCCAGACCCGCTCATTCCGACCCCCAAATCACACTAGGGAGCTCTCCATACCAAGGTTGACTGGGGCCTTCACCGAAGTCCCGATTGTTACGAGATTGGGTGATATAGGTATCTCGGGATGAGTGTTGCTAGTAAAGGTGGCAATGGCATTCTCCATAAGCATCATGAATGTATTTTGAGCGGTTATCATCTTAACCACGAACTTCTTAAGCCCAAATTTTTTCCTACAATGCATCACTCTTACCGCTAAAATGTGCTTTAGGATAACAATTAGAATGAAAGTCGAGAAATGGCCAAATGATCCCCCCTTCGAGAATGTGCTATGTGAGAGATCCTCTATACATTTGATTAAAATATATTTTTTTAAATATTTTTCTTGATCGCTTTCTCTTTCCTCTACTACAACCTCGCATCATCGCCTTGAGAAATCTATCAGTCCGCACCCTCTCTTAGGATGTCTCAATCTCAATATGAGAATTTGTTTCATGCAAAGAGGCCTGCTCATTCCCTTGTTCATGTTCACTTTCCTATTCATCAATATGCTCAACCTCGATTGATTTGGTCCCAAATGGTGCCGCTCTTTTCTTCATTTTCCATGGCTCAAATGGGTAGGTTTGAGGATCCATTAATGTCTAATTAACCGACTAAAAAGCAAGCCATTGTGTCATTCACCAATGAGGTGGTGAAGGAAGTATCATGTTGAGTCCCGAGGTTGAGGTTGAGAAGAGATGGGTAGTAGTTTTGCTCGTGAACATGCTTTGGTGGCTCAACAAATAGTTTGGAACAATGGATCGCAACAATATTACAATTGTCTATCCCCACAGATGGTGCCAAACTGTTTACCGCTAAAAATGTGCTTTAGGATAACAATTAGATTTGTATGAAGAGTATGTAAGAGCAACTATGCAAACAAAAATAAAGAGAAAATGGCCAAATGATCCCCATTAACGTTTGACTAACCCCCCTTTCTTTCTCGCAATCCTAACACACACAACACCTTTGCGGGGTCTTGATTACCCCCCCCCCGAAAATTTTAAAATAGAATATATTGCTTCCTAAAATGTCAACCCCGAAAATTTTTAAAACTATGTGTGAGAGAGTGAAGCGCACACACCTAACACCTGTACATTTGATTAAAATATATTTTTTAAAATATTTTTCTTATTCTTTTCCTTATTTTCTCTCTTTCTTTTCTTTTACTTTCTCTTTCCTCTACTACAACCTTCACACCACCAACTATCAAAACTCCATAGCCAACGCCGGAGAAATCCATCATCGCCACTGTCCGACCTCTTCTCCACCCTCTCTTAGAAATAACCACAATCACCCCAAACACCTACTCAATCTCAATATACAGTGAATAATACCAACAAGAATTTAAAGAATACTAAATCAGATAGAAAAACTAAAGCCGCAAATTGTATTCGACACAGAGCCTTCAATCGGAGCTTTCGCCGGTAACCTTCGTTGGAGTTCTTGAACCAAGAACCAAACATAACCTTTCCTCCCTGTCACTAACCAAAAAGCTCCAAATTTGACAGATTAAATGATGAAACCATAAGATACTTTTCTGTTCATAACTATAAATAATTTCTCAAACCTTTAGCCCCTGAATTCCCTCTGTAATCAGTACGAAACTAAAGGATTGATTTGGTCATGTTCTCTGACGTTTTGTTTGGCAAATGATTTTTTGGGTTTCTACCTCTTCTCCAAAAAAAATTCTCCATGCCTAAAGCTCTTTTCTTCATTTTCCATGGCTCAAATGGAAGATAGACCCAAAAAGAAAAAACTTACTAGAAAAATCTTATTTTCTAGGTTGTTTTGGATTTTCCATTATTGAAAAAAAAAATTATGTCTAATTAACCGACTAAAAAGCAAGCCATTGTTCTCTTTTTTCAAGTTTGAAAGGAAACATTCATCGGCGGCAGTAGTGGTGAACGGAATAGTAGGATAAATGGGTTTTGAGCTAATGGCGTGTTTGGCTGTGATTGAAAAGAAAATGGGATTTGGGCTGAGGTTGAGGTTGAGGAGAAGAGAGGGGTGGGTGAAATTGGTGGAAAATAGGTTCATGGAGGATCCGCAGGTGTCGGTGGATAACGGCGGCGGCGGTTGGGAATTGTGGAGGTGAATAGTGATAAAACTTCAATATTGAATAAAAAGAAAATGAAAAAAAGTGAGATTTAAAAAATAAGAAAATTAATATTAAATAAGAAATACTTATAAAAATAAAGTCTTAATAATTGATTTTTACCTCTCACTCTCTCAAAGAGAGTGAAATACACTTCTTTGCCACCTCAGCATTTAGGGAGCAATATATTCCATTTTAAAAAGGTTCGGGGGTCATCGGACTCCGTAAAAGTATGGTGTGCAGTTGGGATTTCGGTCAAACGTTGGGGGCTCATTTGGCCATTTTCTCAAAGGGGTTAAAGATAAGTAAATCGTATTCTATTAGAACCCTTTCTCTTGTAGTTAAATCGAAAGATGTATGTAAGAGCAACTATGCAAATGGCATAAAATAAAGAGACAAGGATTTCAATCAAGTATAAAGCTTGTGGTATTTCGTGAGAGCTCAACATTGCCATTAGGATTACAAGTCAGTATGAGAGGTCTAACCCCCTTTCTTTCTCTAGGAAGGTCTATTTATGGTGCAAGGCTAAGACTCTTCAATAATATGAAAGTACAAGTGCACGGTGAGAAGTGACTACTCAACAGTGTGTAGTCCTATCGAACAGTGTTTCAGAAGGGGCATTGGGCTCGAGGTCAATTGATGTTTGGGCAGAGAATTATTGAGAATGCGTTCCAGCTGAAAGGGGAGTTGTGACCGGGGGAAATATCTTTTGGAAACAGTGTCACGGGATGCCTGACCCTAGAATAATTCAGACTATGCCGAGATAACCTCAATCCCTGAAAAATTTTAAAATAGAATATATTGCTTCCTAAAATGTCAACCCCAGCTATGTGTGAGAGAGTGAAGCGCACACACCTAACACCTGTACATTTGATTAAAATATATTTTTTAAAATATTTTTCTTATTCTTTTCCTTATTTTCTCTCTTTCTTTTCTTTTACTTTCTCTTTCCTCTACTACAACCTTCCACCACCAACTATCAAAACTCCATAGCCAATGCCGGAGAAATCCATCATCGCCACTGTCCGACCTCTTCTCCACCCTCTCTTAGAAATAACCACAATCTCCCCAAACACCTACTCAATCTCAATATACAGTGAATAATACCAACAAGAATTTAAAGAATACTAAATCAGATAGAAAAACTAAAGCCGCAAATTGTATTCGACACAGAGCCTTCAATCAGAGCTTTCGCCGGTAACCTTCGTTGGAGTTCTTGAACCAAGAACCAAACATAACCTTTCCTCCCTGTGTCACTAACCAAAAAGCTCCAAATTTGAACAGATTAAATGATGAAACCATAAGATACTTTTCTGTTCATAACTGTAAATAATTTCTCAAACCTTTAGCCCCTGAATTCCCTGTGCAATCAGTACGAAACTAAAGGATTGATTTGGTCATGTTCTCTGACATTTTGTTTGGCAAATGATTTTTTGGGTTTCTACCTCTTCTCCTAAAAAAATTCTCCATGCCTAAAGCTCTTTTCTTCATTTTCCATGGCTCAAATGGAAGATAGACCCAAAAAGAAAAAACTTACTAGAAAAATCTTATTTTCTGGGTTGTTTTGGATTTTACATTATTGAAAAAAAAATTATATGTCTAATTAACCGGCTAAAAAGCAAGCCGTTGTTCTCTTTTTTCAAGTTTGTAAGGAAACATTCATCGGCGGCAGTAGTGGTGAACGGAATAGTAGGATAAATGGGTTTTGAGCTAATGGCGTGTTTGGCTGTGATTGAAAAGAAAATGGGATTTGGGCTGAGGTTGAGGTTGAGGAGAAGAGAGGGTGGGTGAAATTGGTGGAAAATAGGTTCATGGAGGATCCGCAGGTGTCGGTGGATAACGGCGGCGGCGGTTGGGAATTGTGGAGGTGAATAGTGATAAAACTTCAATATTGAATAAAAAGAAAATGAAAAAAAGTGAGATTTAAAAAATAAGAAAATTAATATTAAATAAGAAATACTTATAAAAATAAAGTCTTAATAATTGATTTTTACCTCTCACTCTCTCAAAGAGAGTGAAATACACTTCTTTGCCACCTCAGCATTTAGGGAGCAATATATTCCATTTTAAAAAGGTCCAGGGGGTCATCGGACTCCGTAAAAGTATGTGCGGTTGGGATTTCGGTCAAACGTTGGGGGCTCATTTGGCCATTTTCTTCAAAGGGGTTAAAGATAAGTAAATCGTATTCTATTAGAACCCTTTCTCTTGTAGTTAAATCGAAAGATGTATGTAAGAGCAACTATGCAAATGGCATAAAATAAAGAGACAAGGATTTTCAAGTATAAAGCTTGTGGTATTTCGTGAGAGCTCAACATTGCCATTAGGATTACAAGTCAGTATGAGAGGTCTAACCCCCTTTCTTTCTCTAGGAAGGTCTATTTATGGTGCAAGGCTAAGACTCTTCAATAATATGAAAGTACAAGTGCACGGTGAGAAGTGACTAAATGTGTATTCTATAGAGCAGGTGTTTGAAGGGGCACCGAGGTCAATTGATGTTTGGGTAGAATTATTGAGAATCGTTCCAGCTGAAAGAGTTGTGAAGAGAAAATATCTTTTGCGGTGTCACGGGATGCGACCATAGAATAAAGAGACTATGCCGAGATAACCTCAATCGAAAAATTTTAAAATAGAATATATTGCTTCTTAAAATGTTCTATGTGTGAGAGAGTGAAGCACACACACTAACATTGCCATTTGATTAAAATATATTTTTTAAAATATTTTCTTATTCTTTTCCTTATTTTCTCTCTTTCTTTTCTTTTACTTTCTCTTTTCTCTACAACCTTCCACCCACCAACTATGAAAACTCCATAGCCAATCGGAGAAATCCATCATCGCCAATAATATGAAACCTCTTCTCCACCCTCTCTTAGAAATAACCACAATCACCCCAAACACCTACTCAATCTCAATATACAGTGAATAATACCAACAAGCATTTAAAGAATACTATATCAGATAGAAAAACTAAAGCCGCAAATTGTATTCGACAGGGGCCTTCAATCATTGGGCTCGTTGGAGTTCTTGAACCAAGAACCAAACATAACCTTTTGATGTCACTAACCAAAAGCTCCAAATTTGAGACAGATTAAATGATGAAACCATAAGCGTTCCATAACTGTAAATAATTTCTCAAACCTTTAGCCCACAATTCTCTGTGCAATGTGACGAAACTAAAATTGATCTTTCTGGACATTTTGTTTGGCAAATGATTTTTGGGTTTCTACCTCTTCTCCTAAAAAATTCTCCATGCCTAAAGCTCTTTTCTTCATTTTCCATGGCTCAAATGGAAGATAGACCCAAAAAGAAAACTTACTAGAAAAATCGGGTTGTTTTTGATTTTCCATTATTGAAAAAAAAATTAAATGTCTAATTAACCGGCTAAAAAGCAAGCCGTTGTTCTTTTTTCAAGTTTGTAAGGAAACATTCATCGGCGGCGGTAGTGGTGAACGGAATATACGATAAATGGGTGAGAGTGTTTGGCGTGATTGAAAAGAAAATGGGATTGGGCTGAGGTTGAGGTTGAGGAGAAGAGAGGGGTTTGAAATTGGGGGAAAATAGGTTCATGGAGGATTTTGGATAAATATTTTTCTTGGGAATTGTGGAGGTGAATAGTGATAAAACTTCAATATTAAATAAAAAGAAAATGAAAAAAAGTTTCTCTCTAAATAAGAAATACTTATAAAAATAAAGTCTTAATAATTGATTTTTACCTCTCACTCTCTCAAAGAGAGTGAAATACTCTTTGCCACCCTCGCATTTAGGGAGCAATATATTCCATTTAAAAACGTTCAGGGGGTCATCGGACTCCCGTAAAAGTATGGTGTGCAGTTGGGATTTCGGTCAAACGTTGGGGGCTCATTTGGCCATTTTCTCAAAGGGGTTAAAGATAAGCAAATCGTATTCTATTAGAACCCTTTCTCTTGTAGTTAAATCGAAAGATGTATGTAAGACAACTATGCAAATGGCATAAAATAAAGAGACAAGGATTTCAATCAAGTATAAAGCTTGTGGTAATAGAGCTCAACATTGCCATTAGGATTAAGTACCAATGAGAAGTCTAACCCTTTCTTTCTCTAGGAAGGTCTAATACTAAGACTCTTCAATAATATGAAAAAAGTGCACGGTGAGAAGTGACTACTCAAATTGTGTAGTCCTATCGAACGAGTGTTTCGAGAAGGGGCATTGGGCTCGAGTCAATTGATGTTTCAAGAGAGAATTATTGAGAATGCGTTCGAAAGGGGAGTTGTGGCCAGGGGGAAAATATCTTTTGGGAGTGTCACGGGATTGAACCTAGAATAAGACTACCGAGATAACCTCATCACACGAAAAATTTTAAAATAGAATATATTGCTTCCTAAAATGTCAACCCCACTATGTGTGAGAGAAAGCGCACACACCTAACACACTGTACATTTGATTAAAATATATTTTTTAAAATATTTTTCTTATTCTTTTCCTTATTTTCTCTCTTTCATTTTTTTTTACTTTCTCTTTCTCTCTACTACAACCTTCACACCACCAACTATCAAAACTCCATAAGAGAAATCCATCATTCCGACCTCTTCTCCACCCTCTCTTAGAAATAACCACAATCACCTCAAACACCTACTCAATCTCAATATACAGTGAATAATACCAACAAGAATTTAAAGAATACTAAATCGATAGAAAAACTAAAGCCGCAAATTGTATTCGACAAAGGCCTTCAATTTGGTAACCTTCGTTGGAGTTCTTGAACCAAGAACCAAACATAACCTTTTTGTTAACCAAAAAGCTCCAAATTTGCAGATTAAATGATGAAACCATGATTTTTTAGCCCTGAATTCCCTGTGCAATCGGTAAATAATTTCTCAAATTCTACGAAACTCATGTTCTCTCGACATTTTGTTTGGCAAATGATTTTTTGGGTTTCTACCTCTTCTCTAAAAAATTCTCCATGCCTAAAGCTCTTTTCTTCATTTTCCATGGCTCAAATGGAAGATAGACCCAAAAAGAGAAAACTTTCTAGAAAAATCTTATTTTCTGGGTTGTTTTGGATTTTCCATTATTGAAAAAAAAAATTATATGTCTAATTAACCGGCTAAAAAGCAAGCCGTTGTTCTTTTTTTTCAAGTTTGTAAGGAAACATTCATCGGCGGCAGTAGTGGTGAACGGAATAGTAGGATAAATGGGTTTTGACCTAATGGCGTGTTTGGCTGTGATTGAAAAGAAAATGGGATTTGGGCTGAGGTTGAGGTTGAGGAGAAGAGAGGGTGGGTGAAATTGGTGGAAAATAGGTTCATGGAGGATCCGCAGGTGTCGGTGGAAAACGGCAGCGGCGGTTGAGAATTGTGGAGGTGAAAAGTGATAAAACTTCAATATTGAATAAAAAGAAAATGAAAAAAAGTGAGATTGAAAAAATAAGAAAATTAATATTAAATAAGAAATACTTATAAAAATAAAGTCTTAATAATTGATTTTTACCTCTCACTCTCTCAAAGAGAGTGAAATACACTTCTTTGCCACCTCAGCATTTAGGGAGCAATATATTCCATTTTAAAAAGGTTCAGGGGGTCATCGGACTCCCGTAAAAGTATGGTGTGCAGTTGGGATTTCGGTCAAACGTTGGGGGCTCATTTGGCCATTTTCTCAAAGGGGTTAAAGATAAGTAAATCGTATTCTATTAGAACCCTTTCTCTTGTAGTTAAATTGAAAGATGTATGTAAGAGCAACTATGCAAATGGCATAAAATAAAGAGACAAGGATTTCAATCAAGTATAAAGCTTGTGGTATTTCGTGAGAGCTCAACATTGCCATTAGGATTACAAGTCAGTATGAGAGGTCTAACCCCCTTTCTTTCTCTAGGAAGGTCTATTTATGGTGCAAGGCTAAGACTTTTCAATAATATGAAAGTACAAGTGCACGGTGAGAAGTGACTACTCAACAGTGTGTAGTCCTATCGAACAGTGTTTCAGAAGGGGCATTGGGCTTGAGGTCAATTGATGTTTGGGCAGAGAATTATTGAGAATGCGTTCCAGCTGAAAGGGGAGTTGTGACCGGGGGAAAATATCTTTTGGAAACAGTGTCACGGGATGCCTGACCCTAGAATAATTCAGACTATGCCGAGATAACCTCCATCCTTGATAGATCAGGGATGATGATTCGAGGATGCCATTGGGGAATGATCAAGAACATCTTTGTAGTTCCAAATATGGCTGAGTCAGGACTTCCACGTGTCCCATCCCGATTGGTTCATCTATCAAGCCCGAGTTTTATTGCGTACAAAGTTAAAGGAAGTTGATGGCATGGTTAGCACTTCAGAAGTGCATAGACAGTAAATGTTGGTGGATCAACATCAATCAGAAGATGACATATGCTTTGGCAGTTCTTGTATGTTTGTAACACCAAGGAATTTTTTTTTCCGTTGATGTACAGTGAATGGGAGAACGAAGAGCACGAAGTATAAGGTGTTTCGATAAGTAAGAAATAGCATTTTATGACCTTAAGTAAGATTTCAAAGACATTAGATGTTAGACGAGAATGTTGCCAAGAGAAGGCAATGTATACGATAAGTATCGAAAAGTATTCGTGAGTAACAAGTTGATGACGACTTAATGATGTTTCAAGGAAGAGTTATAACGCCCCTTAGATTGTTAATGAGGTGATAAACAAGTGCCAAGAAGGTTCCATAAGTATTGGAGATCAACGAGACGATGGGAACAACTTCGGAGGAACTGTGGATTACACGGCCACTTCCACAGACCGTGTAACCTTATACGGACCGTGGAAGGGTCCGTATAACTCCCAACAGCGATGGTGACTGGCTGGTGTTGAACCACGACCAGTTCCACGGACCATACAATGTTCCACGGACCGTGTAAGTGTCCGTGGAAGTCCCGACGAGCTGAATAAGTTCTGATTATATAAGTGTGTTCCCACTTCATTTATTTCATTTCCACACACTTCTTCATCTCTCTCAAGACCTCCAGAAGGTTCCATACACTTCATCCACAAGAATTCAAGGAAAATTTATGATCAACTCCATCAAACCAACAAGAATCAAGATTGTGAAACACATTAAAGTCATCTAAGTCAAGAAATTCCAAGAGAAGTGAATTAGGGTTTTTGGTGTAAGAAGGGAATCTCCACTCAAGGCTTGTTCCTACAATATCTAAGGTAAGTTTTATGGTATTTTCATGATTTTTGAATTATTGTAACGTTGAAACACTTGGATTGTAGAAGAATATATGAAATGGGTCATAAATGTGGGAATAGTGTCATTGTTGAGTAGTAGTTGGAATGAATCATGAATATGGATTTGTGATGATAGTAAGTAAGCTGCAAACGACATTTAGAACATGGAATGAGTATTATATGTGAAGGAACATGATTGTCACGATCCAACCCCGTAGGCCGTGATTAGCGCCCGAACTGGGCACCCGTACGTACCAAAAGCCAAAAATAGTAACTCAGGTATTTAGAAAAATTTGGGCAGAGTTTCCTCTGTTTTTCTTACTAACCAAAATTAACCTGCACACAGAAAATACCAACGAAGGCCACACAGGGCCAACATATCCATATACACATATATAGGCGAGCCGACAAGGGTGCCGCGGTGAATAAACCGCCCAAACATACAATACGTGCATATAAGCGTACAGATATAGCCACACCCACGTACATGTCTACGGATCTCTACACGGAAGTAACAAAATCATATGACGGGACGGGCCCCCGCCGTACCCCCGAATAAATATATACACGAATGTAACAAAAGACCGTACCAAAATGGGGCTCAGGACAAGGGAGCTCTTCAAGATAGCCGAACGAGGACCCTAAGGCGGCGGCTCACTCAAACGTGTATTTGTACCGCGCGGCATGAAACGCGGCCCCCGAAGACAGGGGGTCAGTACGAAATATGTACTGAGTATGTAAAGCAGTAACACAATAACTGAATCATACGGAAATAAAGAAGACAGGAAAGTAGTACAGTAACCGGATCTTATAAAACTTACCTTGAACGTAAATCATGTTTTTCAAAATCGTTAATGGACTGAGTGTCATAATTAAAGAAATCATCATGAACATATGCTTACATAACATGCCCCGGCCTCTAATGAGGGACGCGGTAAGTAAAATCATCATGCCTATACATGTAACATGCCCGGCCCTCTAGTGAGGGGCGCGGTAAAAGGAATCATCATATGCCATCACGGCCACCTCCCCGTCATCACATCATCATCATCATATATATATATATATATATATATATATATATATATATATATATATATATATATATATATATATATATATATATATATATAACATGCCCGCCCTCTAGTGAGGGACGCGGTGAACAATGCAGTGGAATTGCACGAATACATGCCCTGGCCCGGGACGCAGTGAAAGATGTCATAACAGTTCGCACGAGCAGAGTAGTGAGAAAACCATATGCAATATAAAACATACACTGTTTGCCAAGACTCGAAAGGACGATTAAGGTGATAGATCATTTAAAAGAGATCGGACAATAGCCATAGATCATACCTTTCAGAGTTGCAACGAATTATATCAAAGACAAAACCTTTGGGATCGTTAGTACATGGCAAAATGTATCATAGGACTCAATGGACTAGTCAAAACGATCATTTTTTGTATCATAGGACTCAATGGACTAGTCAAAACGATCATTTTTTTAATAGTCGAAACTTAGTCAAAAATCGTAGTTGCATATCGCTTAAAATAAGTCAATTAAGCCAACGTGGAGAAATCTCGGAAACTAGGGGCCCACCTCGGGTCAAATGAGGCGGCGTACACAATTTGCGTATAATACGTTTCATGACATTACCTATGAGAGTTTTAGGGTAATCGGATCCTATTCACGCAAGTTCTAGGTGTTCAGACAATTCTTTCAACTATTCATAAGCATTTGATTCAATTCTCCGAATGAATAGTAGTCAAATTCAAGCTCGGATTTCTAAAATTAGAGTGATCCCCGAGACACGTATTCAAGCCTATTACATCTAAGACATGCCAAAAAAGAAGAGGTAAGCCTTACATACCTTATTCGCCTTCCTCGCTTGTCCAAACTCAAGTCCCGATTTGCTCAAAATCTACAAATGGTCATAGTTACCAAACATTACTATAGGCCTTTTAGGAAGGCAATCTTAACTCAATATTTGTCTACAAAAATTTGGGCAGCATCTCCCCTATAAGTTTGCCGCCCGAGAATATGACTCGGCTCAGAATATCAACAACCAATCCAATAACAATTCCAACAACATCAACAAGCACTACAATCACATTTCAACATAAATAGTTCTTTCTACATGACTTCAACAACATTCATAATTTCCATTTTACTACCTCAACCGCTTACATTCAAACCAATATTAACGTTTATATATTCAACTACCAATCCAAACCCACTCAAACCATATACAAGAATACTTTAAACAAATCACACAATTTTTCAACCAACCGAAATAATGTCCCAACTTACCCGAAATTGTCTCCAACCCGAGAACAACACTAAACACATTCTTTTCTTCCAAATTCATGAATTATACTACTAATCCACACATTATCAAGACAATTATCATAAATACAAAATCACATAAAATCCACATAAACTTCCAAATCCTCCCATAACTAACATAACATTTCTTTAAGTCATCAAACTTACATTTTTCCTCATAAAATCCATAACGACGATAACGAAAACACTAACAACAATTTGTTCATTTTTCAACACACAAAGAAGGCCATTCGGCCAACCGCATTTCCCTACCTAGGGATTATTTTCATTCTTTTCTTCACACCACAACAATTAAAACATGCTAACTAACATTAATACATGGCTTATACTTCAACACACATACACACGGCCAAACCTACTATGCACGGCCCAACTTCAACATCATTCCTACCATGAATTTCTTCCTTTTTAGCATACAACAACACATATAAACCATCTATAATGTTATACCCCGCGTTTTCAGAGCATGAGTTTGATATGTACCTCATCGTAGTAATGGGATGTTTTGAAAGGCACAAGCCATGGAAAGTACGTTACAACGAAGAAAAAGGGTGAATTACGATCTCGTAAGTCGTAATCGGGAAAGAATATTTTGAAACACGGGAACATGGCCATTATTAGTGTAATAAGTGACAAATATCATGTATGGAGAATTTCGGAATATTTCGGGATTGAGCAAATTGAAGAAAATAAGTTCGACGAAAATTTGAGCAACGCGGGACGGATTTTAGTTAACTTTGGAGGCGCATATCTCATAGTATATGTGGAGTTTTAAGGTGGTTCAAAGTCCTAAAATGAAGTTCGTCGAGTCTAGTTTGTAATGCAACCAACCGTTCATTGATAGGACATCGGAGTAGAGAATTATAGACGTTACAAACTGGCGTCGACGCGAGAAACAGTATTCCCGCGGCACCGCTACGGTACCGCTACGATAAGATCGCTACGATCGCTACGATCTTTGCTACGGTAAAACCGACTTCGCAGTCCGTTTTAAGGGTTAAAAATCTCATTTTTTTTCATCCAAAACTTCCAAAAATTTCCGAGAAAATTCAGCAAGGGGGAGCAAATGGAAGACCAAAAATTCTCCTCCAAAAAAATTATTTTCCTAGCATTCCTACCAAGTGGAAGGTCCTTATTAACATGGGATGATTGTTGAGGCAAGTAGAGTGTTGTTCTTGAAGTTTTCAAGCCTTAGCCGAGTGAAGAACCAAGTGAAGATTTTGAGAAGACAAGACTTACGTTTGGACTAGCTTAGGAAGCAAACCAGGTATGTGAAGCTTACCCTTCTCTTCTTTTTGGCATGTCTTAGACGGAATTAAGGTATGACATGATATGTGCCTCGGGGTAATTCCATTCGTAAAGTTCGAGTAAGTTTGTGATTCGTACTTGCTTTGATGTTGGCATCCTTAGTATGGTCGGTATGTCTTGGATATGATTGAGTTTGAAATCTCTGCGTAAGCGATTCTTATATGTTTCTTGATATTCGTATCCTTAATACGGTCGAGTTATGGTCCTTACGTCTTGTGTATGATTTAAATTCCTAAGGTTGCAAAAGAGTTATATTTTCAAAAGAATTTTGTTTTCAAACGAGATACGTTCCTAAACGATTTCGAAACTACGAACGTTCATAACTTTCGACTAAGGGCTCGGATCGCCTTGATTTCTTCGCAAATGGTTTCATGACGAGTAAGGACTCAAATTTTCATAGGCGGGCCCGGATTGGGTTGACGCTCGTCCGTGGGTCCCGCGACTTTTTATGTTAGCTTTAAATGACCTATTTTTTAAAAAAAAAAAGGAATTTAATACAACTACTTTTCCGATCCCAAGCATGATTATTTATTTATCTGTCGAGTTGGAAATAAGGATTTTATGTCCATGATTTTGATATGTCCCGAGCGAGAATCGGGAGAAAAACTTGATTTGACTATGGTTTTGGATTTTCAAAAAGAGGGTTCGTTTTGATCGTTCGGTTGAGTCTGTGATGATGTCTGATGTGCGTGTGGTTACTTACGATCTGCTCGTGCGTTCTATGTTGCCTCTTTCACCGGATCCCAGTATATGATCGTGCGCATTATGATATACTCGGTGTTATCTTGTGTTACGGTTCCGAGACCTCGCCATAGGGCGGGTTCCGTTTATGGAGTTATCTTTGTGATATGGCTTATGATGTGTTGTGATGATGTGTTGTGTTCGGGGATACGGAGATTTGAAACACGGTGTTATCTTGTGTTGTGGCGCCAGATAGGGTGGCGACCACGTTCTGTCCGCCGGGTCCTATGGGCCGCATTTGATATGTGATGATGTATGATAAAATGATGAGTTTGTTCACCGATGGTGGGGCAAACCCAATGATGAGGCAAAATTCCACATTGGTTTAGGCAAATCCCACATCGGCTAATGCTATTTCGTATGACCGATTATGATGTGTTCGGTGTGAGTATGTATAATTTATGCGTAGGATGTAAGTACTTGGGTAATTGGGTCATTACGACTTCATTTTTCGTACTTTATGCTTTACATGCTCAGTACATATTCCGTACTGACCCCCTTTCTTCGGGGGCTGCGTTTCATGCCACGCAGGTACCCACGGATGAGTAGATGAGGTTAGCAGAAGATGCTCCAGCTGGATTGGCGAGCTCCACTTCCTCGAGTCTTTGCCGAGTCCGAGTGCGTGTATGGTATACGAGACGTTAGTAGAGACTTTGCGGACGAGTGTCGAGTGTATGATATGTCGGGTCTGTTTTGTAAGCGGCTATGTAAGCCGGTGTGTTTGTATGCGTTATGCGATGTGTTAGGCAAGCGGCTATAAGCGAGGTCGTTGTGCCTTATATCACGTTTTTCATACGGCGCATTCTATTTGGTTTGAAAGAAAAAAAAACGAAAGGCATGTTTGTTTTTACGGCAAATTTTCATTGCGTGCGTATGTTTTGTTTTGTGGGCCCAGTATGGTTATGTGGATTACGAGAGTTTGCGGGTTCGCTCGGCCCTAGGTAAGGGTCGGGTGCCCGTCATGCCCTATCGGAAATTGGGGTGTGACATATAACACAAGAAAACAAGATTAAGCTCACCTTTCTTCTTCACTCCTTAACTTGACCAAAGTTGGTCGTTAGAGAAAACGAGCGAACTATCGTCCGAAACAACGACTCCACGTTACTTAGCACCCTTGAGTTAGCAAGTTTGCTTGAAGAAATAATTTTTTTGATGGCCAAATCTTGGTCTTCCTTTCTCTCCTCTTGGCCGAAACCCCTTTCTTTTTCTCTTCTCTTTGTTTTCTTGATTTCTCTAGAATTTTGGCTAAGTGTGGAAGATGACTAAGTCATCTTTTATAACTCCACAACATAAGTCCATGTGGCCATGGCCCACTACCAAGTGGCCGGCCACCCTTGCTCCCATTTTCATTTTTTTTTGAATTTTCAAACTTTCCCAAAATAGCACACTTACTAAAAATGGAAAATTCCTCCAAGTGTTTCCTTAACATTTTCAAGACATTAAAATCATACACAATTTAAGCCTTTAAAACAAACGAAAGTCTCTCGGGATAGCCTTGTCCCTAAATTCTCATAATTCACTCAAGTTGTCCCGTTACTCAAAATACGGGATATAACAATGATGGTGAACAACGATCGTTATTTTAGAGAATTGAAAGGAAATTGTGAAATGCGAATAATATAAATGAATGAGGATTGTTGTTTATAATATTGTGATTGTTGTTATGAATGTTGGGAGTTGATATGGAATATGGAGGAAGTCGTATAAACAAAGGAAATGCTGCCCAATTTTCTCTAACTTTAGTAAGCACGTCTTTATAATTGTTTAGCTAATATACGAATTCTCTTGAAGGTAGAACGTGAGCATTAGAGGAGAACGAGCAAGCAATAGAATAATTAAGCGACAAAGGTATGTGAGGCTAGTCCTTTCTTTAAGGCATGAATCTTATGATATGAATTTCCTTCTTCTTCATGAATCTCTTATCTTCAAGAAAACTAAGAGTCCTTGTTCATAAATAGTCATATGAGATAAGAAGTACACTATGAGTACGATAATGACGATGATAAGCTTAAGTCTAAAGATTCTAGAGTTCATGATATGATGTTCCTACAAAGTTAATGGTGTTAATTATGATCTATTGATGTTTTCCTTATGTGCACTCACCTTAAAACGTTAGTCCCTCCAAGGTGAGATGTAACGATTATGATCACTCCATAACGTAATTGGGGGTTCACGAGCTTATGTCACCCCAACATAGCTATAGTTGCTTTCAAGTTCTAATGTATGTTTTGATGTTAAATATATAATGATGTTAGGTTATGATAAAGCCATGATGTGCCTATGAGATGAATGATAATGATAAGTATATGATATGTACGATGATATGATTCCACCGCGCCTAATTGGCCGGACATGTCACCGCTAAGGCGGGCTGCTTGTGATTCCACCGTGCCTAAATGGCCGGACATGTTACCGCTGAGGCGGGCTGCTATGATTCCACCGCGCCTGGAAGGCCGGACACGATCACCACTAGTGGGCTGCATATGAGGGTTACCCGGACGCGGGTTAACGATGATGATGTATGAATGATATGATGATATATGTATGATAAGATGATGTATACGCTATGGTAACTCATATGATATGCTACGTATGATATATGTATAAAATGTATCCATTCAAAGAGTACGCAGGTTATGTCTTCATCTTATGCCTTATGATTTCTCTATTATGTTCATTTCATTCATGCCTTACATACTCAGTACAATGTTCGTACTGACATCCGTTTTCTTTGGACGCTGTGTTCATGCCCACAGGTAGACAGGGAGGTGATCCAGACTCGTAGGAGCTATTAACTGATTTGAAGAGCACTCCATTTTCCGGAGGTGCTATCGATTATTCTTTTGGTACATATGTATATATTCATGTTGGGCATGACGGGGTCCTATCCCATCCCTATGTCTAGAACTCCAGTAGAGGCTCGTAGATACGCAGTGTGGGTAGTATGGTCTCACAAGTTTCTCATATGTATATGCATGTAACATATATTATTTTGATAGCCAAAAAGGGCTTATGTTTATAAATGGAATACGTTTCAAATGAAGTAGTTTTCCATGATTATGAGCATAAGAGATATGAATGAAAGTAGAATGAGTAATAGGACGAGTGGTGCTCGGTGGTTAGCCCCGGGTGCCCGTCATGGCCCTAGTCGGGTCGTGACAGTGTTGTTACAAGAAGGCATGAGTCTACAAAAAGAGATGCTTGACTTAGCGCTGTGATTGAATTTGAGACAAAATTTGGTGGATCTCCAGGAAGTGTAAGATTGGTAACTTGAGGCGCTCGATATCCATGCTTTGCGAGATTGCAAATCTATTTTACTCCATGTACGTGTGATATATCCCTGGATAGCTGGCGGAGCACGTATCTGCAGTAATAATGTATAATATTAACGTAGTTGTAGTTGTTGTTGTTATTGTTGTTGTTGTTGTTCTTATTATTATTATTATTATTATTGTTGTTGTTGTTGTTGTTGTTGTTATTATTATTATTATTATTATACTAACTTAAACATCTTCCGTCAAATAACGAATAAATTATCTGAAAACTACTATACAATCCAAGTAACATTCATTAATTTTCTGTATTTTTTAAAATTAGACTTAAATATATGAAAATATAATATAATTCCAAAGAAAATTGGATGCAATTAATTCATGTTGTTTAAAAAGAAACATAATAAGGCGCGTGAAGCAGGAAAAAAAGAACCACAATGAGGGACCAAGGACAGTTTCGACAAAACAGTGACAGACAAACAAAGCTAGCAAAGCCAGAGGCCGATAGATGGATCGATCAAAAAACATTTTTTAAAACGACTGTTTGTTTTTCCTTTTAGCTTATGGATAGATGAAAACAAATAAATATTACTCCCTCCATCCCAAATTATTTATCTTCTTTTATTTTATATGCTCCTTAATTTTTTTTTATTTTAAAAAAAAAAGGGTTTTCATCATGTATTGGTCAAATCAAACGCGAGTACATCGGTAATAAGAGACGGAGGGATAGTGTCCCACTCCATCGAATCAGACATAGAAGCAGATGCTCGAGCAAGACAATGAGCAACCCGATTCCCTGATTTCTTAACAGACTACTAAGAGAAAAATAGTAACTCTTTGAGAAGAGTTTTACAATCAAAGACTAAAGCATCAAAATAAGAGCAATTCACCAAGTTCCCTTCCAGAGCTTGCCTCACGAGTAGATTATCAGTTTCCACGATAAGTCTCGTTGTACTGAACCGCTCCTTTAACTAAGTAAGAGCCTCATGCACTCCTATGACCTCAGCCAGCAAAGGGCTACTAGCAACACGGCCGAGGAATATTGTTTTTCCAGCGATGAATTTATTAGGAGGGATACTTGACTATTTTTACCCTTATTTATATCTAAGTTACAATCTCTCTCATTAAATGTTTACGTCATTTATGTGTTATCTCTATTAATGACAAAATTCTACTAAATGTAAAATGGGGAAGAAATAATTAATTGTGCATTGAACTTTTAAAACGACAAATAATTTGAGATAAATACTCTTAGTAACCATGAGTCCATGACAGATAATTTGAGACAGCAGGTATATTAGCAGTGTATTGATATTACTTTAGGGATCGTTTGGTAGGAGGGATAAGTTATTTCATATAGATGAGATTGAGTGAGATATGATGATATAACTTATCCCACCTTTATCCTATATAGATGGAATTTGGGTGGGATACCAAAGAAGTTAGTCCACCAATCAAACATGGAATAATTTCAATCCCATGAGACTAATAATCCATCCCTCCTACCAAACGACCCTTACAACAGATATACGATACATTCGTCATAGAGGGAGCTACTGGGACCCATGTTTGCAATAAGGTCACGTGAGGGGGATCTCCTATCCAACAGTTGTTGGTCAACCCCCTTTGCGCGCTCCGTAACAAGCTTTGCGCCGTGTTGATGCTCGGGCTTTTTCCTTCTTTGTCTCTTCTGAGAATTCTCCATATTTCCTCCTCACCCCCTCTACTTCTTTATTTCCCCGTTACAACTTTCTAATCTCCTTCAACAGTTAGTTTTAATTGATTTTGTCTTTTTTTTTTTTTTTTTTTTTTTTTCCCCACCCATTTAGGAGGATTTATAGTGTTTCCACACTTCCCCTCCAACATACTGTAACCTGTGACTCACCGGTCGTGGGTGGAGGTGCTTTACCACTGAGCCATCCCTCACTTGTCAATTGATTTTGTCTTTTTTTTTTTTTTTTAAATTGTTTTTAATACATAGGGGGTAGGGGAAGGGGAAATGGGGAGGGGATTAAAATGTGGGGATTCGAACTCTCACCAATGAGGTGATAGTTCAGGTAGCCAACCAACTGAGCTACTAAGTCCCTACAATTGATTTTGTCTTATTTAATTGGGTAAAGGGTTTTTTTTTTTTTTTTTTTTTTTTTTTTAAGAGAGTTTTTTCTTATTTTAACTTTAATCACAAAAATGCCCTTATCATTAGTTGATTGGTTCAGGGGCAAATATGAACTAATTCATATTATCGGTGAATAAAGGTAATATATGTGTAAAATAATACTCTGAATAATACATGATTTGATTATTTTCAAATGACCATTCAAGTAAAATAATAATCTATTTAAATACCTAAAAAGTTTCTTCATTTGTTTGAGATTGAAGCATTATAGATATTGTTTTTATTTTTGTTTCCCACCCGGTGTCCAGTGTCCATATTGGGGCCCGATTAAATCCGAATTCATGTCGAGAAGTCCCATATTGGGGGGTAAAACCCTTCCTAACAAAAGGTGACTCCGTATCGTGGGCACTCGAACCCGAGACTTCTGGTTGAAGATGAAGGAGTATTTGCTACTCTACCACAACCCTTGTAGCATTATAAATATTGTTATTGTTTATTGTTGCAACGTCTAAAAATGTTAAGAATAGAGTTTATTCAAACGTTTAGTTTAACCGCACTTTTGAACATTTTCAAATGAAATAAAATTAGATTTACTATTTTTAGATTTTATGTCATTGTTCTCTCATGTAGATTATTGATCTGCACTATTGAACATTTAGCCCATCTAAGCATAAAAGAAGGATTCATATATGGCTCATCCAGCTAGATACAAAGAATTAGATTAATCCTATTAATTCATTTTTATTGTTCTCAAAGGAACAGTAACGAAAGTTAAGGGTTTCAAGTCACTTTTTTTTGCCATTTGTGAATCACTACTCTTAGGAAGAAGTGTATAGGCAGCAATTACATGAAAGCCTTCATTAAGGCTCGCATTAATTAGTAGACCATTGATTAAGGACACTGCATTCGAAAGCGTCGTGCAATTATGTTTCGTCCGGCTCCTTTTCATTTCTACAAATTCTAATTATGGATGAACATATCCCATTTTTATATCAATGATCTAGATTTAAATCAACTAAAATAGGATCTTAACCATGGTTAAAATAATAAATATTTCAATACATTTGCTCTAAATAAAATCAGCAATCCCACAATATTTCTGAAAATCTACTTCCTGATGCTTGTCAATTAAAGTTTTAGTAATAACGAAACATCGTGATTCTATCGCAATTAAGCCATCAAAATTTTCCACTTGCAAATCCCCTGCATGAATATATCAAGGATTTTTCCTCTGCAAAACATAATATATATAGTAATATTTAATAATCATGATTAAGACCCTTTCTTACTTAATTAAATCTAACCATTAATATTAGTATGAGGCATGTCTTAACAATATGGGGAAATGGGGAAAAGAAAAAATGGGAGGAGTCAAATTCATGTTTTACTATATCTATAAAAATAAATAGGCACAAAATGGCAATTAAGACCATCTTCTTATATACTCCCCCCATTCTTTTTTACTTGTCCCTTATATTAAAAAATAAAATTTTCTTTTTAATTGCCTATTTAGCAAATCGAGAGAGATTTAATATTTTCTTCTAATATTATCCTTATCATTGAATAACTACATTATGTACTAGTATTAAAACTTATATTTTAAAAGCATAATTAATAAAGTTTATTTATGAAAATAGATCCACAATAATATTTTTTAAAGGGAGTGCTAAGTCATCTTTTTTCAAACTGCTTTAAATTGTGTTTACTTGAGGCGATTATCTATCGGAAATAGCCTTCTTTATCTTTCAAGGTAGAGGTAAGATCTGCGTACACTCTATCCTCCCATAGACCCAGACCCCGCTTTTGGATTACATTGGAGTTGTAATTGTTATGGAGTGCTAAGTCAACATGAGCCAAATAAAAAGGGACAAATGGAGTGATTAATGCAACAAAGATGTAATATGACCAAAGTCCTTATTACAAGGAAAGGAAAGATGTGCACGAGGTGAAAGCGGTGAATATGAGAATTCTTCTTAAAGTCATTGCAGAATTTCATGCATGAAGCTGTACTGTATATTCATTAAATTATTCTGTTGTTTTGGAAAAAAAAAAAAAGTAGTACTATAATTTTCAGGGACCAAATTGCAAGATCCAAGGCTTCCAAAGAAATGTTTGGAAGCTATAATAAAGAGTCAAGAGTCAGCCCTTGAAATGTGGTTTTTGTTATGGAAATTTTCAACCTGTGTTTTTCGTTTTACCGTCTTTGATTTTAGGGGTTCGACTTTATTTTATTTGGGATATAGTACTACAGACTTGGAACTTTGCATGGGAACAGAAACTTTCATAAAATAAGAAGATTATTTTTGTGCTGCTTTTCTTGGTTTCATGTCATCAAACACACATTACATCAAACAGCATTGTGCTTTGCAATATGGCATCCTAAGCTTTCAAAATTCCAAGCTTTTAGATACTAGCTAGCAAAAGGAAGACCCTCGAACTTGAAATAAACTAATAAAATGATTGAGTAGTTTGGATTTTTTTTGTTTTAATTTAATCTCTCCATTGAGACAAGGAGGAATTGATGAAACACAACTAGGGTACTACTAATTAAGTAGAGGATGTAGTCATAAGTCCTACTAAACGTACTCCATGATATTCTCGTGATCTGCAAAGTGATCATTACACCTTTAATCCACTCACCCATGATCTATAACTTGTGTGAACACCCAAATTTTGCCTCACTTGATTCTCCTAAAACATATGATTTTGATCCATGTTTTAATTCAATTTTTATTACTTTAGTTTTATTTTGGCTTCACAAGATACCAAAAAATATTTTCTTATTTTTATATGTGCATTTTTAGGATTAATGAGTTATTTAATCAGCATTAGTTAATTAGGTAAATTAGATAAGTTAAATAGAGGGGATAAGGGATTTGGACTTGTTTTTCGGCAACAAGCCACCAAATTAAACCAATTTCAGCAGCCTTAGCTTGTCACGTCCTGATTTTCCTAAGTGGCGATGACACCTAATCCCAACCCGTTAGGCAAAAACAATATCATCCAACTTTCCATTATTAATCATGAAAAGACAAGTATGAGTTTGAAAGAAAGAACATAAACGTAAAGACACGAGTTTGAAGTCATATATCGGAAATACCAAAAACATCCTCAAGAACTGCTGCAACAAGTCATGAGTGTCTAAAGGAATAATATTACACTTCTCAAAAGACCAACACTGTTTGAAGGGAGGAAACAGTAAAGACAACAAGATAGAGGAAATCTCCAAGCTACTGTAAGTAACAACTCACCACAGCAGTCTCCAAGCAACTCCTAAATTAGCTCACGTGCTCCACTAGTACAAGGGTTAGTATCTGCATAAAAGTGTAACAACTGTAGCATGAATACAACAACACATACCTGAACTATCAACATATTTTATATTTCATGTATCTATGTTGTGGAGGTACATTGAGGATAAGTCACACGTGTTTAAGTTGGGTACTATTTATCTTGATGGGAACTTGACCTACGAGGAGGAGCCGATTCTATTTAGGATGGATAAGTTCGAAAGTTCAAGTCAAAAGAGATAGCTTTGGTAAAAGTGCATTGGAAGCATTATCCGATAGAGGAAGATACTTGGGAGACTGAGCCGGACATGTGGAGCAGATATCCACAATTGTTTGATAGTACATGTATAATTCAAAATTCATGAACTTCCGAACCTGCTTATCCAAAATAGACAACAACTCCTACTCGTAGGTCAAGTTCTCATTAAGATGAATTGTATCTAACTTCAACATGTGAGACTTATCCTCAATGTATCTCCACAACATAGATACATGAAATATAGGATGTATCTCTGGCATGTCTAGTGGTATGGTAAGCCTGTAGGCCACCTTCCGAATACGCTCTTAGACCTCACACGGGCCTATAAATCTCAAATTTAACTTGCCTTTTTTTTAAAGAGGCATCACACCCTTCATAGAGGAGACCTTCAAAAGTACTTTCTCACTCTTCATGAACTCCAAATCATGACCCTTTTGATTGGTGTAACTCTTTTGTTTGCTCTGAGCTGGATGAAGTTGCTCCTGAATCAAATTGATATTTTCCGTAGCCTGCTTTACCAAAACTGTATTCAATAGCCTAGACTCATGAGGCTTAAACCAACAAACTGTCGAGCTACACCGCCTACTATATAAGTCCATAATGATACGCTCCCACTTCTACTCAAGTATAGCTATCTTCTGAGTCATACTACCTAGTTTCTAATGATCCTATTTGACCTTTTGGCAATTCAAACACCACGAAACATGGCCGACCATGTCCTTCTTATTTAGTAGTTGCTGATTCAATAATAGTTGACGAGCTTAAAATAAACTTTTGATAATTTGACCAATAATGTATCTAGAAGACAATAAGTACAAAAGAGTTATAAGGAAGGAACTGAAGAACTAGAAGTCCGACAGATCTCCAAAGGATTCAGTGAAGTAGTCACAATATAAGAGAAACTATTCAAAGGAGCTAGTCCTTATTGAGGAACACTGGAGACTATTGAAGAGCTATTTCATGCTAACTGGCAGAGTTACAATATTGACTCATTCCTATTCGATGAAAGGTTGGATTTCAAGTTATGAAAATATTACCATAAACTCAACACGTGGAATTAGCATTGAAGTAGGAAAAGGAGAACCCGATGCGCATACAAGCAAAGAAGGAGATCCAAGTCAAACAAGGATTCATTTTCAGATACAAACTACGAAACCAATACCTGGTTGGATTAAAACAAGACAAGGCGAAAAGTACTTCCATAGAAACAACACAAACAAGCTTTGGAGCTTAACCACTAATCGACGTCCAGAAGTACACGTTTTTAGACTCTTTATGCCTCTCATTTGTTACTCTTTTCTTATGTTTAAGTACATTTAGACAGCTCTATACTTGATATGTGTGTTTACTGTGTTTAGGTGTTGACTTGATGCGAAAAGAGATTAAATACAACTTAGAAGTACTTCCATAGTCAGTTTGAAGAATTCAAAACAAGCTACGCACCCGAGGGTCAAGTACGATGAAAAGGGGCTTAAAAAGTGAAGTATCATACAGAATAAAAGGGCACCCTGTGCCCCCTAGCTAGCCCATGTAGGGTGCCCTTACAAATTCTGCCAGTCCGCACTGGTATTGGATTTTAATTGGAGATCCAGTCTATGGTAAAATCCTATCACTACATTTACATAGTCTACATGTTTTTAAAGACATAATTCAACAAAGATTCTAGGGTAGACAAGTTGTCTCAAAGAGGGAGACACGACGGAGGCTCAAACGACGTAGAAACATCATCAATCTTAAGCTTTCTTTGATCTCTTCTCTTGTAATTAGTTCTTAGAGTTATGGTGCATCATGAATGTTGTAGTTTGATAATTTGAATTCGTTATATTATTTATCACCATCCGTTGGTTTAATTAGCTTACTTATGTTACCACGTGCTTAATCATTTGATTTCTTGATCACCAATTGAATACTATCTACAAATTTAGACAGTGAGTCGGAGAGGAGAGGTATATTTTGCATTATAGGATAAGGTAGGGCTTGGTCGATTCATCTGGGGATTTGGCCAGCGCTGATTAGTGGCACTGACTAACTTACAATTATCAAGTGATAGACTAGTTGTAGACCTTTACTTTGTTCACCTTGCTTAGTCCATTACAGGAGTTATAAATGCATCTTGATTATTAGAACGTTCATGGGTCCATAACATTCAGTAGTTAGGATGAGCGCCGTCTTATGGTAGCCCTTTGAGACATAATATCAACCTTGGGATTAGTAAACTAGATTCACAATAATCAAATTCTCATGGATAGCTCAACAGGATTGTTAGCAACCATAACCCTAGGATCTCATGTTCCTTAAGCTCTTCTTGTTTTCTCTATTTTTTCTCTTATTTTGTCGTAGTAGTTTAGTAATGATACTCAACTCTTAGAATCGATTGAATAAATAAGCGCAATAGTTTGATTAGTAAATAGGTAAATCACAAGTCCTCGAGTGGAACAATACTCTACTTATCAATTTATTACTTGTCGATCATGTACGCTTGCGTGTAGTTGGAACCGATCAATCACAACCACAATCAAATCTAATAACCAGAGTCAACTCTTGAGTCTATAGAGATACAATTACACACCAACGAATAACCCGAGCTTAAAAAGATTTATCATTCAGTTCTTTTATTGTAATAGTTAGGTTTTAGTTGTGGTTCTATCTATTTACCTTTCTTATTATTGTGTAGTAGATATTTTTATCGAGTTGTAAGGAACTTCCTTGACTGGGTATAATCATTAAAGTGGAGATACCAGTTTGAAACTGTGGAGCCGTATAGAGGGTCGAGGCGGGACTGTTTGGAACACTTCCTTAGGTGATACAAGGGCAGTTGTAAACCTTAAATTTGTTGGGGCACATTTTAGTGAAGAATTTGGGAAAATCCCTACTGGGTAGGTCGTGGGATTTCCTATCCCGAGTAAGGAGCATTTCTATGTAAAATACTTGTGTTGATTTACTTTCCATAATTTACCTTCTTGAATAATTGCTCAAAGAACTTGGTTCGTTGAGTGCTTATGTCACGACCCAACCGGAGGGCCGCGACGGGCACCTGGTGCTAACCCACCCGGGCACCTCTTATCATACTTTCACATTCACATCTAGGTGAGCCACATAGCTAAATCATACTTTCCATCCATTATTCATACTAATTCCATTGGGCAACAATACATATATATCATCATCAATAACAATGCCCATATAGATGTACATAAGCCGACGAGGCTAACAAAACGATATCCAAAATATAGGCCGATAAGGCCAAATACATCTAACCATATGCACATGTCTACGAGCCTTTAAAAAGAGTATGTCATATCATATAGGCGGGACAGGACCCCGCCATGCCCATAAATATGTACACAAAAGAATAAGTACCAAAAGCTGTAGCTCTAAATGAAATGGAGCTCCGCTATGTAGTCCCTGAGTAATAAAGCTATGAATCAAGCCTGTATTCCTGGCCACCTGCGGGCATGACGCAGCGTCCACAAACAAAAGGACGCCAGTACGAAGAATGTACTGAGTATGTAAAGCATGATCAACATCATTATGAAAGCAAAATAGACAACATAAGAAATAGCATAGGATGGGAGATAGTAGTATCGTCATCATAAACACTTACTTGCTTTTCATAGGGACTTTCCATTTCTAATGCGTGATTGTGTACATACATCCGTATCCGTATTCATATCCGTATTCATTTACATTTTGTATCCATTTTCGTATTCATAGCATATTCGTATTTATATTTATATTCATATCATATACATATCCATATCATGTACATGGCATACCCGACCATGAAGGTTCGGTGTTTCTCATACCCGATCATGGAAAGGCTCGGTGAGTATACATACCGGGGCCCCACCAAGGCTCGTGTTTATCCGTACCCAACTGCAGTGGTGCGCGCGTAATATATATATATATATATATATATATATATATATATATATATATTCTACCCGACCGGGCACCCGTACGTACCAAAAGCCACAATTAATAACTCAGACATTTAGCAAAATTTGGGCAGAGTTTCCTCTGTTTTTCTTACTAACCAAAATTTTACCTGCGCACAGAAAATACCAACAAAGGCCACACCGGCCAACATAGCCATATACATATATATAGGCGAGCCGACAAGGCTGCCGCGGTGAATAAACCGCCCAAACATACAATGCGTGCATATAGCTGTACGTACATAACCACACCTACGTACATGTCTACGTACCTCTACACAGTAACAAAGTCATATGACGGATGTGGCCCCGCCGTACCCTGAACAAATATACATGAATGTAACAAAAGGCTGTACCAAAATCTGGGCTCCGGACAAAGGAGCACTCCAAAATAGCTGAACAGGGAACCTAAGCTGGCGGCTCGCTCAAACGTGTATCAGCACCTGCGCGGCATGAAACGCAGCCCCCGAAGAAAGGGGGTCAGTACGGAAAATGTACTGAATATGTAAAGCATAGAATACAGTAAACAGGATCATAACTAGGCTGGGGTTCACAGAACAAATATAGTATCGACACAAATCGAAGACAGAGAATCGAAGACTTGCCTTAAATCGTATGTCATATATGTCCATGTTATGTCATAATATCATCATATATACATACCGTACCCGGCCCTCTAGTGAGGGATCTATAGCCGTGAAATGTCGCATGCGTACCGTACCCGGCCCTTTATGAGGGACTCGGTGGTCGTATGCCCTTTCGGGACTCGGTGAATAATCACATCATCGTATACCGTACCCGGCCCTTTCGGGACTCGGTCGTACCCGGCCCTTTCGGGACTCGGTGAATAAATCATATAAACATCACGTATAGTACTCATGTAATCATATGCATATAACAATTAATTAACCAGACTACTTTCCATACTCGAGGACCAACCGTGTTTACTGACATTCAAAAATGCATAAGCAAGTTTCGATTGGTCGGGAGTAGTAAGTGAAAGTTACGAAGTTTCGTGGTCATTTTACGTGTCAAAATATGTCATACAACCCAAACTAGTCAAACAACTATCTTTTAATAATTAAGATAATAACCAAAAGCTTTCTTTAAGTTTCGCTTAAGTGCGTCAAACAAGGCACCATAAGGAAATCTCGGAATACGTGGACCCACCTCGGTCGAGTTGAGGCGGTGTATCCAATTTGTGATCGTTAGGGCCCGACGGAGTCATGTATTAAAGATTCAAGACCAACCAATTCCGTTTGGACAAGTTTTAGTTGCTTAAATGATCATTTGGACAAAACATGAGTTTCTTAATTCAATTCTATTGAATGAAAAAGGGCCAAATTCAAACTTGGATTTCTAGGAGTAGAATCGTCCCCAAGGTCCAAATCCGAGCCTAGTACACCTAAGACATGCCAAGAGAAGAAATGGGAGAGCTTTACATACCTTATTGGCTTCTTACGCCTTTCCAACTTCACTTCCCGTTTCGCCAAAAATCCGCAAATGGTCACATTGACCAAGCATTACTATTCAGAGACTTACAATTTCCAAACTTAACCAATATTGTTCTATAACAATTTGGGCAAAGCATCTCCCCTATACATATAACATCCCCGAGATTCAACTCGGCTCATTTCAACAACAACCAAACCAACAACCAAGTTACAACATCAACAATCAACTCAAACTACATTCTAACGTTAGTAGCTCCTTTTCTACATAATTCAACAACATTCATAATATACTTTCTTCAACTACTTACGATCAAACTAATATCAATGTTTACACACTCGATTACTAATCCAAAACCATCCAACAATATTCAAGAACATTTTAAACAATTCACGCAATTCTCCAAACAGCTCAAACCATACTCCAACTCACCCGAATTTGTCTCCAAACCCGAAAACAACACCAAACACATTCTTATCTTCCAAATTCATGATTTACAACATTAATCCACACATTAACAATACAATTCTCCTAACTACAAAAATTACATAAAAGTCACATAAACTTCCAAATCATTCTACAACCAACATAACCTTATTTTGGGTCATTATACTTGCATTTTTCACCATAGAATCCACAACGACGACAACAAAATACTAACGACGATTGTTCATTCTCAACTAGCCAAAGGGAACCCCATTCGGCCACCACCCCATGCAAACATAAGGATGATTCTTGTTCTTTTCCTCCTACTACAACAATCAAAACATGTTAATTATAATTATTTCATGACTTATAACCCCACACCTTCACACACGGCCAACTTCAATTCCACTCCCATCATGAATTTCTTCCTTTTTAACATACTACAACACATATAAGCCATGCATAACACATAAAACAAAATCAAAACTTACCTTTCTTCTTCAACTTCCCAATTTGTCCAAAGTTAGTAGATAGAGAAAACGAACAAACTATTTCCCGAAACAACGACTCCACGTTGCTTAGCACCCTTGAATTAGTAAGAATACCACAAGAAAATAATTTTGGGGACAAGATTTCAAAGGGTCAAGTTGCAAGGGATATGGCCGAATGGCCTTTAATGTTTGCTCTTCTTCTTTTGTTTTTGGTTCTTCTCTTTTCTCTACTCCTCTTGAAACTTCTATTGCTCCAACATATTAATCACATGGAAATTTAATGAACTAAGGGGCTTGGGCCAAGGCTTTGGCCGGCCACCCCCTCTTTTGGGCCCATATTTTCCTTCTTTTGTTCTTTTGGCCCAATTGGTTGTAAATCGCATTTTGCAATTCCCGAAACTAATTTCCGAAATTTCCGATTTTTGCCCCTCGCCTCTCTCACTATTTCCACGTTAACATTTTCATGAACAACATGTTTATTGACTAAAATAAGAATATTGTTCCACCTCATACAAGTCGCACTTATTTCAATTTATTCGAGTGTTCAAAATTACGGGATATAACATCCTTCCCCCCTTTGGAACATTCGTCCTCGAATGTTCAACTAGTCTTATAGAGTCGGATAAGTATTTCGGGGGGGTTTCCTCTTATCTCATGGTACACAATTTCTCTTACCAACGGTATTTCTCCTTTTCTTCCTCATTAGCTTCTCAAGTCGTCTTCTTTCCAGTATTATCCCGTCACGACACTTTAAGTAGGCCACGTCTTTAATGCGTAACATCCTTACCTTACGACAATGTAACCAGGTCTAAGACATATCTTGGGTCAGATTCCTCCCCCTCGTCAAATCTCGTATCTTATGAACTCATCTCGGCAAGGAACATTAGTTATAGCCCGAGTATCCGACATCTATGTAGTATTGTTTTTGTTTTCAATCAACTTCCCCCCCCCTTTTGGGGTGTACTTATCGTCCGATTATACTTGCTATATTCATGTTCTCGAATACCTTTTGTTCCGTCATTTTAATTCCCGTGTCGTTGCCCTTTTTCATTTTTTTCTTCCTATGTTTTATTGTATCAACATTTCCCGAATATGTACACTCGCTACTTAGGACATTTGCGCTAGTTGTTTTCTTTTCAATCACGGTATCCGTCCGATTAACACCTTCCATATACCGTTGCACGTAAACGGAATACGCACACTCGCTAACATAGTCAACATCCCACTCTCAATATGTAATTGCCAATAAACAAGGACCTCAACCACCCTAATTCCAGAACTGTGACGCCTCTCCTTTCTTTTCCCCGATCTAGTCCTCTCCGACTCATGTGACCTCTTAAAATTTCCATCTACTCAGTATATCCTAAATCCCTTTAGACTACTCTAGCTCCCCATTTACTTTTCCGGCTGAAGTTGTAAGACTTTCAGGAACTTCCCAGGGGGGTCACCCATCCTGGAATTTCCCCCACTCTGGCACGCTTAACTTCGGACCTTCGATGAAATACGAGGCTCTAACGCCGGTATAATCGCGTTCTCTTCACCGCATGACCTTCGTCGCGTAACTTAGAGTAAAACAAAGTCTTGATAGGTTTCCGGACGCCCTCGTGACTCAATTACCATTTTACCCTTCACTCGATTTTCCCTATTCATTATCACCTATGGGTAAAACCATTCTTCGTCTTAGTCTCGCGGATTCCCAATAGCGACGGACACACCTTAACCGCCGTTATTTATACATACTCAGTTATCGGCTTCTAAATTCCCACCTATGGCTATTTAATAACATTCACACAGTAATTGCACATACATAAAAAAAAATATTATAATAAAGGCTCTTATACCTGTGTCCATATCTGGTGCTGCGTCCTGGTCCTGCCGGCTAGTCAGAGCATACATGCGGTTCGAAGGACCGCTAGAACTGGAGGCTCTGCCACGACCTCTGCCGCGGCCCGCTGGTGCCGGCATATCCTGCCCCCTAGGGCGCCTGTACGGACATTCCCGCATAATATGGCCCGGACGGCCGCAATAATAACAAGCATCGGTGGCAAAACGACACTCCCCGAAGTGAGGCCTACCACAACGAGAACACCGGGGCAAGGGTGGCCTCGACTGACCCGAACTCCTGCATGTCTGTGAATCTGAAGCCCCGGAGCTCTGTCCGACTCCCGAATACCCGGTGCTGTCAAATCTCCTATCCGGAAACTGCGGGGGTGCACTCTGCGCTGGCTGAGAGGAAGACCCATGTCCGTCGCGGCCGCCCGCCCCCGAACTCCCCCCCGAATATCCACCGATCTAGCCCTCTCGGGCCGGCCCCCGTCATAACTCCTATCGGCCGACGCCCTCCGTGTCGGTCCTCCACGCCCGGGCATATGCCCGTACCCGTGCAATATCCATGCCGGCCGGGAGGCCATCGCCATACAACCGTTCATCGATAATCATCCAACCCCCATCACAACCGGTGCACTCGGTCGGTCATGTCGCCCACAATACGAGGCGCGTATCTAGCCGCAGAATCAAACTCAAGGCTATACTCCCGAACACTCCTACCGTCCCGCTCAACCGTAAGAACCGTGAACTCGGCTCGCCTCGTCTCCGCGGCGTAAAAGTGGCCAAGAAAGGCCTCCACAAACTCATCCCATACCGCCGGAGGAGCATTCACGCCCCTCGATAACTCCCGTGACTCGTACCGCTAGCGGCTATATCATACAACCGGTACGACGCAAACTCGACGTACTCCGTCTCGCAGCCTTAATCAACCGCAAGCGTGCGCCGCATCCGTCCGATGAACTCCCCGGGGTCCTCTTCGGCTTTGACCCGAAAAACTCGCGGACATGTGTCAAGAAATAGCGGCCCTCTGACTGTCACGTCCGTCTACATAATCACCCCCTAAACCGTACTCGCGGGCCTGCCCCGCCACAATCCTAGTCAACAACTGGACCGCGTCACGCATGGCCCTATCCTCCGCCCCTACCTGGGGAGCTGGAGCCTCGGCGCCGGGGTGGGGCCGCCTCCCCGTCCCTGCAGCTGCTGCCGCTCCGTGTCCCTCCGATAGTGACGGGTGGCAGATCCGACCGACCGGGCACAACCTCGGCCGGGGCCGGGCATGGGCCCTAGTAACTCTCCGGGCCCGACCGGTCTCTCCCGCCGCCGTAGACTTGCCCTTCCGGCGCAGCGCGTTGCCTTTCTCGGAGGCATCGCTGAAAACACAATAATTCGTTAGGAGGGAGTCACCCTAATAATACCGCTCTATCGCACGATCTAAGATCGAAGGAAGGGTAGTATCCTAAATGTCCGTAGCCTCCTGTTTATAGATGTGGTGCACAACACACCGATAAACAGGACTCTACTAGACACGGTCTGTAGACATTCCGAGGACTAACCGCTCTGATACCACTTTTGTCACGACCCAACCCCGTAGGCCGTGACTAGTGCCCGAACTGGGCACCCATACGTGCCAAAAGCCACAAATAATAACTCAGATATTTAAAAAAAAAAATTTGGGCAGAGTTTCCTTTGTTTTTCTTACTAACCAAAATTTACCTGCACACAGGAAATACCAACAAGGGCCACACCGGCCAACATAGCCATATACATATATATAGGCGAGCCGACAAGGCTGCCGCGGTGAATAAACCGCCCAAACATACAATGCGTGCATATAGCTGTACAGACATAACCACACCCACAGATATGTCTACAGACCTCTACACAGAGTAACAAAGTCATATGACGGGACAGGGCCCCGCCGTACCCTGAACAAATATACACAAATGTAGCAAAAGGCTGTACCAAAATCTGGGCTCCGGACAAAGGAGCTCTCCAAAATAGCTGAACAGGAGTCCTAAGCTGGCGGCTCGCTCAAACGTGAATCAGCACCTGCGCGGCATGAAACGCAGCCCCCGAAGAAAAGGGGGTCAGTACGGAAAATGTACTGAGTATGTAAAGCGTAGAATATAGTAAACAGGATCATAACTAGGGCCGGGGTTCGCGAACAAATATAGTATCAACACAAATCGAAGACAGAGAATCGAAAACTTGCCTTAAATCGTATGTCATATATATCCGTGTCATGTCATAATATCATCATATATACATACCGTACCCGGCCCTCTACCGAGGGACTCGGTGAAATGTCGCACGCGTACCGTATACACCGGCCCTTTAGGAGGTGAATTGGACTCGGTCGTACCCGGCCCTTTCGGGACTCGGTGAATAATCACATCATCGTATACCGTACCCGGCCCTTTCGGGACTCGGTCGTACCCGCCCTTTCGGGACTCGGTGAATAAATCATATAAGCATCATATAGTACTCATGTAATCTATATGCATACAACAATTAATTAACCAGTGCTACTTTCCATAACTCAAGGACCAAATGTGTTTACCGACATCCAAAATGCATAAGCAAGTTTCAGATTGATCGGGAGTAGTAAGTGAAAGTTGAGAGCTTTGAGTTTTACGTGTCAAAATATGTCAAAATATGTCAAACAACTATTTTTTTAATAATTAAGATAATAACCAAAAGCTTTCTTTAAGTTTCGCTTAAGTGCGTCAAACAAAGGCACCATAAGGAAATCTCGGAATACGGGGACCCACCTCGGTCGAGTTGAGGCGGTGTATCCAATTTGTGATCGTTAGGCCTGACGGAGTCATGTATTAAAGATTCAAGACCAACCAATTCCGTTTGGACAAGTTTTAGTTGCTTAAATGATCATTTGAACAAAACATGAGTTTCTTAATTCAATTCTATTGAATGAAAAAGGGCCAAATTTAAACTTGGATTTCTAGGAGTAGAATCGTCCCCAAGGTCCAAATCCGAGCCTAGTACACCTAAGACATGCCAAGAGAAGAAATGGGAGAGCTTTACATACCTTATTGGCTTCTTACGCCTTTCCAACTTCACTTCCCGTTTCGCCAAAATCGCAAATGGTCACATTGACCAAACATTACTATTCATGAGACTTACAATTTCCAAACTTAACCAATATTGTTCTATAACAATTTGGGCAGCATCACCCCTATACATATAACATCCCCGAGATTCAACTCGGCTCATTTCAACAACAACCAAACCAACAACCAAGTTACAACATCAACAATCAACTCAAACTACATTCTAACGTTAGTAGCTCCTTTTCTACATAATTCAACAACATTCATAATATACTTTCTTCAACTACTTACGATCAAACTAATATCAATGTTTACACACTCGATTACTAATCCAAAACCATCCAACAATATTCAAGAACATTTTAAACAATTCACGCAATTCTCCAAACAGCTCAAACCATACTCCAACTCACCCGAATTTGTCTCCAAACCCGAAAACAACACCAAACACATTCTTATCTTCCAAATTCATGATTTACAACATTAATCCACACATTAACAATACAATTCTCCTAACTACAAAAATTACATAAAAGTCACATAAACTTCCAAATCATTCTACAACCAACATAACCTTATTTTGGGTCATCAATACTTGCATTTTTCACCATAGAATCCATAACGACGATAACAAAATACTAACGACGATTGTTCATTCTCAACTACACAAGGGAACATTTTCGGCCACCACCCCATACAAACATTCATAGGATGATTCCATTCTTTTCCTCCTACTACAACAATCAAAACATGCTAATTATAATTATTTCATGACTTATAACCACACACACACACACCTTCACACACGGCCCAACTTCAATTCCACTCCCATCATGAATTTCTTCCTTTTTAACATACTACAACACATCTAAGCCATGCATAACACATAAAACAAAATCAAAACTTACCTTTCTTCTTCAACTTCCCAATTTGTCCAAAGTTGGTAGATAGAGAAAACGAACAAACTATTTCCGAAACAACGACTCCACGTTGCTTAGCACCCTTGAATTAGTAAGAATACCACAAGAAAATAATTTTGGGGACAAGATTTCAAAGGGTCAAGTTGCAAGGGATATGGCCGAATGGCCTTTAATGTTTGCTCTTCTTCTTTTTTTTTTTGGTTCTTCTCTTTCTCTACTCCTCTTGAAACTTCTATTGCTCCAACATATTAATCACATGGAAATTTAATGAACTAGGGCTTGGGCCAAGGCTTTGGCCGGCCACCCCCTCCTTTGGGCCCATATTTTCCTTCTTTTGTTCTTTTGGCCCAATTGATTGTAAATCTTTTTGCAATTCCCGAAATTAATTTCCGAAATTTCCGATTTTTGCCCCTCGCCTCTCTCACTATTTCCACGTTAACATTTTCATGAACAACATGTTTATTGACTAAAATAAGAATATTGTTCCACCTCATACAAGTCGCACTTATTTCAATTTATTCGAGTGTTCAAAATTACGGGATATATTACATACCTTTCCGTTCAACTATTCTATCACTTGCACGTTCTCTCCTTCAATATCACGTTTTTTTACCTTCATTAGAGTTATCTTATCATTAGAAAATCGATAGCTTAGCATACATGACTAAAGGTAGAGAAAATTGGACAGCATCTCCTTTATTTATAAGACTTCCTCCATATAATATATCAACTCCGAAACATCAATAATAACATTCACAACATCATAACAATAGTCTTTATTCACCTACATTATCCTTACTTTTTAATTCACTTTCAATCATCCATATCCATGGTCATAGCACATGATTACATTCATTCATATACAATGTCTATCCTATGTTCTTAACATCATTTATAACATAACCATAATCACAATACATCAAGAATCATGACTCAGTCCAAACTTTTACTCAAAAATGACACTATTCCCACATTCATGACCCATTTTCTATATTCTTCTACAATCCAAGTGTTTCAACTTCTCAATACCTTAAACAATATGGAAATAACATAAAACTTACCTTAGATAGTGTAGGAATGAACCTTAGGTGGAAACACTTCACTTGGAACAAACCCTAGTTCCACCCCCACTTGGATTTCTTGTCTTGATTAACTTTTAATGGGTTTCTTACACTTGATTCACTTGGTTTGATGAAGTTGATCACTAATATCTCTTGAATTCTTGTGGGAGAAGTGTGGAGAAGTATTCTAGAGAGAAGGAGTGTGAAAGGGAAATGAAATGAAATGAACTTGGTTCCTTATTAATAATGCTCAAATCTGTCCGGCTCCAAATCTACGGACCAACATACGGTCCTTATAAATTATACTGACCGTTAAGGACCGTATGTCTGGCCGTAGATTTGGTCCAGTGAGGCTGGTCATCTGGGCTGATTATACGGCCAGTATGTTGGGCCGTATAATGCCCAGTTCTTCCGAACTCATTCTCGTCGACTCGTTTGATCTCCAATCCTTATGGAACTTTCTTGACACTTATTTATCAATTCATTAAAAATTCATGTACTTTATAACTCTTTCAAAACATCATTAAAATCATTAACTTGTTACCCGAAAAGTTTTCGAAAATATCGTATCCCTTTCCTTCTTGACACTTTCTCCCTTCCCCCTTTCTT
>NC_081347.1:36277536-36332912 GCF_029784015.1 Lycium ferocissimum | reverse complement strand
GAATATAAATAAATTTGATTATCTTCTCTACATAAGGCGCCCTTATTGGGCCAACCCCCCTTTAACCCCGTTTTATGTTTCAACACATCGCAACACGCTTCAACGTCCATAACAATATCAACCAAACACTAAATAAAATTGTTCGTCGCACCTACACCAAACACATATGCACACGGCTACACTTCAATACCCACATATTCATAATTTTTATTCATTTCCATATGCTACAATATCCACAACCCATGCATCACACATGAAAAAATAAAATTAAATCATACCTTCTTCACTTCTTCCACCACTCGGCTAGAATTGTTCTTGCAAACAAATGGTTTTCTTCTTCCACCAACCCACCATGAGATAGAGGACCTTTTCATTTAGTAGGGGAGCTAGAGAAAATCATGTTTTTCCTTCAATTCTCATAACACCAAATTCGGCCATGGCCATGGCCACCATGGCCGAATGTCTCCCTTTTTCTCACTCTCTCTCTCTTGAATTTTCTAGAGTGGAGGATGAAAATATGTCTTGTTTTTCATCACATGCATATATATATATATAGGAAGAGGTGGCCGGCCATGTGCCATGTTATTCTCCAAATTTTTCTAGATTTTTCTTCCTTTCTCTTTCAATTAAAAGATGACTTATATTATAAGCCTTGATCCATACATATAATCACATGTCCATAGAATGATGGGACCCACATACCTATACACACACTCACAATTATATAGTATACACTTGTGCCATTTCATGAAAATTATTTTCCAACTTTTAGCCTTCAATTTTCCTTATTCCAAATTTACCCTTAACGCTTCATTCCAATAATATTTTTAAACGACTTGCGCACTACCGCAAAACCGGAAAATGGCCTTGCCCTTAACCTCCCGCAATTGTCATACAATATTCCAACGTAGAAAATGCGGGATATAACAGATAGATTACGTAAATCGTACGCCGAGAAGGTCGTAGTGCTTGTAGAACACATGTTCTCTTCTTGTGGTTGATTTGGAGGTTTCCTAGCTATGAATTAACCTCATATTTGAATGGATTCTTCTTGTTTGAGGTATGATTTAATTTCTCCTTCATGTATTTAAGCTTGTAGGAGTTATGGCTAGCTCGTATGATTCAAAACTTATAAGAAAAGGTCAGAAATTGTAGTTTTATTGTCGTTGTTTGTTGAACTATTTTCAAGATTCCCTTATCGTATTTTGTGGCTATAAATTCATGGAATAAACTGAGTATGTTTTGGTTGTTGTTGTTAACAAGTTCTGGAAGGAAGAAGGGGTTTAAAGCTATAGTTTTGTTAATCGTAAACTGAGCTTGCCGCTCGCCGTATTGTTGTGTAAATTAAGGAACTTGTTATAGGATTATTAATTGTTTGGGTGGCTATTGTGTCTTTTATGAGCTTGAGGGATGTTAAATAAATAGGGGAGATGTCGCCCATTTTGTTATAGAATAATTTTGTTGTTAGGAATACAATACATAGTTATACGCTTGTAATGTGACGATAGCGTTATTTCAGTATTGTACATTAAGGTATGGCGAGTTGAGCTTATTGTGGTCGTTTGACATATTATTTTTCAAGGTATGTAAGGGCTATTCCTTTCCTTTCATTGGCATGAATTTACAATAAGAAATAGTCGATTAAACATACAAAGAAAGAGTATAACATAGAGTTCTCATATTCATAGTATATATAAAAGAAGAGTTGTTTATAAAGCCTCCTGTTATCGTTATCATGTCTCAGTTGTATTAGAGTCATCCCTTATTGGAATTCATATCCGGTTTACTGGTTCGGCGTACAATAATGAAGGGGGAGAGAGGTTATACTTATACATATATGTAGTTATACAATACTACTATTATATATTATATATGCAAGGCCTATGAGTCGGGAGAGAGCTATGCTCGCCGTAGCCTAGAGATATGCTCGACATAGGAGTCGGAGAGATATACTATATATATGCCCACGTGTGTTGGAGAGATATGCTCGGCCTATGAGCTGGAGAGATACGCCCGGCCTATGAGTCTGAGAGATATACTATATATGCCCGACCTATGAGTTTGAGAGATATACTATATGTGCCCGGCCTATGGAATCAGAGTGATGTACTATTATTACACATAGATATACCGAGCCTCATAAAGCCAGACCGAGATAGCTATACTATTATATTATATAAGAGATGGGTCAGACTAGGTATGTGTAATTCCAGAGTAACTTTGATTCTCAGTTGATTTCATATATCAGTTTCATGTAATGACCCGTTTGGTTATTATTGATTTTTTGATGCTTTTAACCTTTTCCTGAGCTTGTTAGCTCACATTTGACCCGAGGGGACCGTTGGCATGCTCCCTGTGGTCTTTGGATATGATTTGGGTGATTTTGTGGAAATTTGGTCTTAAACCTAAAAAGGGTTGACTGTAAGTTGACTTTTAGGTAAACGGACCATTTTTGAGAATTCGTCGATTCTGAGAGGTCCGGAGGGTCTTTTAGAACTTGTGTTTATATTTAGTATGGTTCTCAATGCACTCAAGTGCACTTTGGGACTTGGGTTTGGAAATTGGTTTTGAGGTATCGGGGATTGACTTGGTCAACGAGACCTCCGTTGGGAATTCTGAGGCCACGAGTGTGTTCGTAGCGTATTTTTTGTGTGTGTCTACATAAATGGTTTGTGAGCAGATGGTCTTAGGTGATAGTAGGGATTTCGAGTTGAATTAGTGAAAACATGAAAGTTTCGGTGTCTAGTGCCCGTATGGCGCACGGGACCATGCAAAGAAGCACCACTTTAGCAATTACCCTGCCGCTGTAGCGGCTTTACATATTTGGGCATGACCGCGACCGTAAAGGCGGTGCGTGCAGGCCGGGAGGGGGCGCTGCTGTGACGGCGTTAGATTCATTAAATGTGTGTTAAACCTAAGTCCTTCATTCAATACCACTCCGAAAATAGCGCTGTTGGGAGCAGTTCAAGGCATTTCTTGGGGGAAAATCATTGTGGTAAGTCCTTCCATCTTCATTGCTATTCCATATTCCATTAGTCACCTTAGGAATCCATTAAACATGCTAGTTTCCTTAATAAATGGTTAATTGAAGAGGGTTTTCTGGGTTCATCATTCTAGGCTATTAAATCTTGATTTATTAATTGGGTTATCTTCATTAAGCATGGAATTGATGATTCGAAACTATTATTTCATGATTCCTTCCTTATTAGTGTGTAATTTATGAAATTGGAAGTTAGGTTTTATACCCAAATTTGGGGGTTTTGCTTAGAATCCAAAAATAAGTGATTTGTTAGTTCTTCTAGCTTATGACTGATGGGAATTGATCACCTAGAGCATTAATTTCATGTTGAGACCTATAGATTCCTAATTTCATCTCTTTAGTTCATTAACCCTATTCTATAGGTTGGGATTTGGGTCTTGAATAGTAGTAAGGTTGAATGATGTTTCTTCTTGATTCTAATTTTTTGTTTCGGATATGATTAGACTTCCATTATCTTGAGGCTCAAAGGAAGGGAAAGACTAAGGTTTGACTATTGGAGACTTTTCTTTGTTTGACTTTCCGGTAGTTACGATTTACCTTATGGTGAGAATTTGATTAGCGAAGCATATGTTTAGATGATAATATCAGAGAATGCATGTAAACTTTCGGGTATGAAGTTGTGTTGGATATTGTCTTAGGTTGGGCCTTGTTGTATGATTTGGGGGCTAGCCACCCCATTGTGTTGTTGACTTATCTTGTTCTACTTACTTATTGGCTCGTTGCCACGTTAAGACATCTGATAGTGGTGATTAGTGACATATCATGGCTATGATATTGCGGTACTTTACTTGACTGGTGTTGGTATTACTTGTGTGCCGTGTGTGGTACTGTTTGGGATTGAATTTGTCGTTTATATTACATCGCATCGCAATCATACTCATTTCCATGATACATTGATATTGCATGGTTATGGTACTGATGATGATAAGTGAGGGAGTGTAGTGTCACGACCCAAACCGTAGGCCGTGATGTCACGTCCCAACCCCGTAGGCCGCGACTAGTGCCCGAGTTGGGCCCTCGTACATACCTAGTGTCCCAAATCAGAAATAGCGTACGAATAACTTATACCGTGTACAAATAACATATATTTACAGAAAAGTGGAACGTCGCCCCGAAGCTGTCACAAATATACAAATATACATATCGCTGTCATAGCGTCCAGAAAATAGTATCATATATAAGCCGATAAGGCTGTCATAGCATAGGGGGACGTCCAAATCACAAATCACACAGACACGACTGAATAGTGAATACCCATAACCCACACATATATGTCTACAGACCTCTAAGGAGCATACAGAATCATATGACGGGACAGGGCCCCGCCGTACCCGTGAATAAACATATACATATGCATAATAACGGAATCTGAATCGGAATATAGGCTCCAGAACAAGGGAGCGCTCCAAGTCAGCGAGCAGAATCCTAAGTCGGTGGATCATCTAAATGAGTATCCGTACCGCGCGGTATGAAACGCACCCCCGAAGAGCGGGGTCGTACGGAATATGTACCGAGTTTGCAAAGCATGAAATATGGTAAACAAGATCATAGTCAAAACTAGAAGTACGGAAAGTAAATGCAATATTCAAAATATCAAAATGCTTACTTATAAAAAAATACAAATCATGCATAGGGCTCTTAGAACGGTGGTCGCCCGCCTGTCGTTGGCGCCACGCCACAGCATCACACCAGAAGGTTCATATCTCCGTACCCGACATATCCCCATAGCACATCATAGCCTACCATAACGCCATAACACAGCATCACACCAAACGGAACCCGGCCCTCTAGCGGGGAGCTCGGTGAACCGTAACACAGCATCACACCGGAATATATCATAATGCGCACGAAATATAACCGGCCCGGGACCCGGTGAACGAAGTAATAACCATAAGCACGAGCGGAGTCGTGAGTGACAATAATATGCATAAAATCATAATCATAAATCATCAAGTAAGTAAGAAATCCATATGCGGAAGTCCAAGCGAAAATAGTATTAAATTTTTCCCGAAAGTCATTAAGGATAGCATAGAAAGCTGCGGGCCCCACGGACGGGTTCCAACCCCACCCGAGCCCGACTACGAGAGTTGGGGGAAAGTTATGTCTTATGAAGTTACCTATTAGGTTTCGGGGCGATCCGAGCTCGTATGCAAAAGTTACGAGCGTTTGAAGTTCGGGGCTTTTTTTTGTAGCTAAATTCTTTCTAAGACTTTTGAAATTCAATCATTAGAAAATATCAAAACCTTAGTTAGGCTACACCAAAAGAGTAAATTTTGGAAGCGAATAAGATGCGAACATGAGCTCGGATCTCGAGAGGGGAGTCACCCCGAGGCTCGTATCACAACCTAATTAATACTAGGACATGCCAAAAGAAGGAAGGGTTAGCTTCACATACCTCGTCCGCTCGCAAGCTAAGTCAAGTCTCAACTCTCGGAAGCTCCAAAATCTACATAATGCCAAACATATTAACATTAGCCATAAGCCTTTAGGCATTCAATTTCAAGCGTACATCAAATTCTACAGAAATTTCGGCAGCATTTCCCCTGTAAATACACCAACCCCGAGATTTCAACTCGGCTAATTTCAACAACAACCAAACCAACAACCAAACTACAACATCAATACTCAATTCACAATGCATTCCGACATTACTAGTTCTTCTACACGACTTTAACAAAGATACATAATATTCCAACAACATTCATAATATACTCATTTCGATCACTTACGTTCAAACTAATATCAACGTTTATACGTTCGATTACCAATCCAAACCCATTCAAACCATATACAAGAATACTTTAAGCAATTCATACAATATTTCAAACAACCCAAATATTATTCCAACTCACCCGAAACTGCCTCCAACCCGAGAGCATCCACATCCATATTCATTTCTCCCAAATTCATGCATTACACTAATAATCCACACATTAACAAGGCAATTCTCATAACTACATAAAGTTCACATAAACTTCCAAATCATCTCATGACTAACATAACATTACTTTGAGTCATCAAACTTATATCTTCCTCATAAAATCCATAACGACGATAACGAAAATATTAACGACGATTTGTTCATTCACCACCATACTAAAGGGGAACCATTCGGCCAACATCAAACACCCACACAAAGATGATCTTCATTCTTTTCTTCACACTACGACATTCAAAACATGCTAATTAGAATTAATACATTGCTTTTGGCACCACATACTTGCACGGCCAAACACCAACTTCTCGGCCTCAACTTCACATGCCACTTTTTCATGAATTTCATCCATTTTAGCATACTACAACACATATAAACCATCTATAACACATGAAAAGAGGATTAGAACTCACCTTCTTCCTTCTCCTTCTTCATTCGGCCAAGGCGAAGTTTTGCTAGAACAAGAGCTTTACTTGATTCAACAACTACTTCATGTTGTTTAGCACCTTCCAAAGAGTGTAAACATGGAAGAAAATAATTTTTCTTCATCAAAATCTCATGGCCAATTTTGGCCATGCTTGGCCGTTTCTCTTCTCCTCTCTTTCTCAAAGTTTCTTGATTTTTCTTCAAGTGTGGAAGATGAAGAATGAGATGACCAAGTCATCTTTTATTTTCATATTATGGCCATCCATGTGGCCATGGCCCACCCCAAGGTGGCCGGCCACATGGCCCCTTATAATTATATTTTTTTTTTGTTCCTTTTTCATGAATAAAAGCTTTCCAAAAATAAAATTCAACCCCAAATGTTTCCTTAATGCTTCCATGCCAATAAAATCACACACAACTCATGCCTATAAAACAACTAAAAGTCTCTACTTCGTCTCCCGGGATAATCTTGTCCTTAACTTATCGTAATTATCTCGGAATGTCACAATGTACAAAAATACGGGATATAACATCCTCCCCCCCTTTAAAACATTCGTCCTCGAATGTTAAACTAATCTTATAGGGTCTTATAGATGCTTCGGGGGGAGGATCCCCTTTTTATCGCCGTCACACATAGCCCCTCTATCAATTAACGTAACCAATTAGGGAATTTGATCGCTTGTAGGCACAGGAGACAGGCGGGGATACGCATTCTGCATCTCTTTCCTGCCATTGCTCTGCCACAATACCTTAACGAAAGTTACGTCCGTAGTACGTAATCTTTTCACCTGACGACTCCGTATAGTTATAGGCTGTTCCTCGTGGGCTAATTCCTCTGTCGCCTGGATATCCTCTATAGGACGTACTTGGAAGAATCACCAATGCATTCGTGAAGCATTAACACATGGTAGACCGGATGCACTGCTCCCAAACCAGACGGTAGGTCTAATTCATAGGCAGTCTTTCCTACTTAACGGATAATCCGATAAGATTCGCTATGCCTCGGACTGAGCTTCCCCTGTTGTCGAATCTCATAACACCTTCAAGGGTAACACTTCCAAAGATACCCAATCGTCGACCTGGACCCTAGGTGTCGACGTCGAGTATCTGCATATGACTTCTGTTGCCTCCGAGCTGCTACTGACCGCCCCCGAATGAGTTTCACTTTGTCAGCTACTTGCTGAATCATATCTGGCCCGATCAACTTAATTTTTCCAACATCGAACCAGCCAATCGGTGACCTGCCCTTTCTACCATACTAAGCTTCACATACGGCTCTCTGGATGCCAGAACGGTAGGTATTATTATATTCGAACTCGCAAGTGACAAATAATCATCTACCGCCTCGAAGATCAACAACGTAGGACCGCAAAGCATGTTCCTTAATGTCCGAATAACACGCTTGGTTTATCCGTTAGTCCGAGTCCGAGGCATATCGCGTCGAGATTCATCTGTGACCTCATCCTTTCTGGAGTGACCTCCAGAAGTTGGCTGTAGTTGAGCTTCTCCGTCTGAGATCTTAGATGTGGGAGCTTTATAAAGTTTCTCTATACAATCAGCGTCATCAGTCCTTATGTCTTGGTTACCCTTTACCATTTACATTTCGAATGCTCACCCAACCCAATTTTGTCGCTAGTTCGTACAATGGTTACGTTCTTCAAACTATTCCTCCTGATTCCTTTTCTAGACTATTTTCCCCCGACCTAAAGTAGGTATACACGTACTAGTCCTGCACCCTTCGCTATCCTTTATGGTACAACTACACTTATGGCAACTCATAATTCAAGTTCAAACTAAATCTTTGGGCTCTCGCCACAACTTTTTCCCTTAGCTTCTTGCCCTTGAATCTCACTGTATAACTCAAAAGCTTAGGGCTGCGAAAATTCTTACTCCTTTACGATTCTCTCATGATACAAGTATATGTATTTCCAATTCCCTTATATTGGCGATCATTTCGAATGCTAGCTCCAGGCTAATAAATTTGCCCTTCGGGGCCGTGAGGACGCCATAATCTCTTCCAAGTTCACTATGTTCTCCCTTCCTTTATTAAGGGGTCTTAATACACCAGTACTTATTCTTCGCAAGTTAGAAATCTCTTAGCACCATTACACGGCCTCGTCTCTCTTCTTTACTTCTTATTTTCCGTTGTGGTCATTATTCTTTCCCTTCTCTTACCGGGGTCTATCTTACAATTCTACACAATCCATTTTAGTTCCATACCGCCACACTCCATTTTTCTCACCCACCTACCTTCACATTCTTATCCAATTCGCGTCGTGCTTGACTCTTTCGCTCTCTCTTTTTTGACATTTTGGTCACCTTACCTACCGTCTACTTATTTTCTTTCTTTCCCAAATATCGTTATCTTAGAACTTCCCAAGTTCAATCCGTAGCGAAAACAGCACCGGCTTGCCTTATAACGTTATGCCATTTTTCGTTTTCCTCCACTTGAACTTCCTTGCCCTGCCTGATTAACGCCTTCCAACATGTCTCAACATCGATTCTTTGGGATTCAACATAGCCATGTAAGGGACATCATGTACATACGTATACATAATCATTACCATCTTATTCACAAAATATTTCCAGCACTATTAACTTACCCTGTTTCTGAAGCTGTAATGCCACTTCCTCCGTTTTCACTGATTCAGTCTGTCTCGTTCTGCACGACCTCTTAAGGTTTCTCGCCCTTGCGTACTCTAATAGTTCCTTAGGTTAACCTAGCCTCTCATTTGCTTCCTACGACTAAGTTTGTACGACTTTCAGAAAACTTCCCAGGGGGGTCACCCATCCTAACATTGCTCCCACTCCAGCACGCTTAACTTTGGAACTCTAATGAAATTCGATGCTCTAACGTTAATATGATCGCGTCAACCTCGCCACATGACCTTCAGCATATAATTTGGAGTAAGTTGAAGTCGTATTTCGAAACGCCCCCATAACTGTTATAGCCCGTATTTCGTACGTTCGGATATTGTGAGGCAATGGTGAAAAGTTAAGGACAAGACTATGTTCTAAAATAATTTTAATGAACCAGTTGGTTATGAATATTATTTATGAATATCATTGGACGGAATATTAAGAAAGGCTAGGGCGAGAAGAGAAATTCGTAAAATGGGCCGTGGAAATAATGCGGAAGGTCAGGGACAAAATGGTAATATTGAGAAAAGTCGAGGGGCAAAATGGTCATTTCACGAGTAGTCAAGAAATTCCTTGGAAAAGGGCCATGTGGCCGAAAAAAACAAGGGGAAAGAGACAAGGAAAGAACTTAGTCATCTTTTGGAAATTTGAAGAAAATTCAAGAAGAGAAAAGAAAAGAAAAGTCAAGAAAAAAGAAGAAAAATCTAGAGAGGGGGCATGTGCCCCTCACATGCATGCAATATATATAAACATATATATAAGAGGGGTGTTCATAATTCATGAAGTAGGAGAGAAAGAAAACAAAAAAAAAAAAAAAAAAGAGGGAGCTTTGCCTTCTTGGAAATTGATCATGCCAAGATTGTTTTCTTCTAGTTTTCTACTAATTGGGAGGCCCTCTCGACGTGGAATAGTTGTTGGAGCAAATCAATCGTTCGTTGTGGCCTTGAAGGGTTCTAGCCGTGGAAACTATAGATGGAAGAAGGTGAGCTTTGAGCCTCTTTACATGTTTTATAGGTATTTACACATGTTATGATATGTAAAAATGAATGAAGTTCATGAAGTTATGGTGTATGTGTGTGGCCGTGTATAGGAAGCATGGTATGGAAGTGATGAACTAATCTATTTAGCATGTTTGTGTGTTGTTGTAAAGTGTAGAAAATGAATGAAACTCATGAGGTTATATATGTTGATGTTGTGGCCGTATGGACTGATTTGGCATGATAAAGAATGGACAAATTTTATTTAGTATCCTTGGCTAATGTTGTTGAGAATTATGTGGTGTGAATGAAAGTTAAATAACTTATGTTGAAGATGTAGAACCATGTGGGCTGATTTGGAGTTCCATGTGATTTCAATATGTTTTCTTGAATTTATGGAAATAATGTTGTAAACGTATGGATTATTGATATAGTTTATGAATTTGGAAGAAAAGAAATGAGTTGTTGATGATCTCTTAAACTTAGGTGATTTCGGGTTTTGTGGCGTAATGGATGGGTTGTTCGAATATTATATGGATTGCTTGAAACGTTCTTAAATCATGTTTGAACGGTTTCGGATTAATAATTGAACGTACGATCAATAATGCGAGTTTGAATGCATGTAGCTTATTTGAAGGTGAATGGAATATTGAAGTGTTGTAGAATAATTGTTTGTATTGTTGTTGGTTTGGCGGGTTGAATTCCCGGATTGTTGTTGATTGAAATTGGCCAAGTTGAACTTGGTGGGATGGAGTATTTATAGGGGAAATCTTTGCCGCTTAAATTTCGTAGCTGCAAGGGTTACCTTAAGATTCAACCTTAAAGGCTTCGATCAATGTTTGGTAAACATGACCAAATTGTAGATTTTGGTGGATTACTTGGATTTGGAGTCGCGCATGAGGCGGAAAAGGTATGTAAGGCTTCACTTTCTTTCTTTGGCATGTCTTAGATGTAATAGGCTTGAATACGTGTCTCGGGGATTACCGATCCTAGAAATCCGAGATTGAAATTTGATCACTATTCATTCAAGAAATTGAATCAAATGTTCATGAATAGTTGAAAGAAGGGTCTAAACATCTAGAACTTGCGGGAATAAGATCCGTATGCCCTAAGACTCTTATAAGTCATGTCACGAAACGTTTTATACGTAAATTATGTCGCCTCATTTGACTCGAGGTGGGCCCACTATTCCGGATTCCCTCCGTTGTCCTATTGGGCTTATTGTCCATTCTATAGCTAAGAACACTTATGGACATCCTTCCGACTACTAAATAAAAGTTGTTTTAACTAAACCCTCGACCCCAAGGTATGATTTTCTTTACTAAAAGTTACAAGTGTTTTCCAAAATATACACTTTTCTTTAAAAAAACTAAGTTTCACAATATTGATAGTTTTTATGACCTAAACAACGACTATAATCCTATGATGACTATGAATCTATGATGCCTATGATCCTGCGACGACTATGATCCTATGATGACTATGATGGCTATGATTCTATGATGTCTATGATTCTATGGGGACTATGATTCTATGATGCCTATGATTCTATGATGACTATGATTCTATGACAACTATGATTCTACGATGACAATGATGATGTCTATATGCTATGTCTATGACCCGATATGCTATGATATGTTCTATGTTGATAGTCTCGCCTTATGATTATCGTTCCTTCAAGGTGAGACAAAGCGACCATGATTATCTCATAATGCGATCGGAGGTTTCCGACCTTACGTCACTCCGATAAGTACATGATTTCCTTGGGCTCTCTTGCATGCTAAATATGAACATGGGTTGGGGGGATGGGATACTTGAATACTTGGAAACGGGAAGGAAACTATGTTTCATTCGTCGGCCGGCTTATCATCCGGACGCGGGATGCCGGACGCGGGATTTTTTGAGCCGGGAGTATTCGCGCTATGTGGGCGAGCCGTCTCGTGCGGCACTATGACTCGATATGACCAAATAAGCATGCATTGCATCCGCCCCAGGGGCACTCATATGCACAGGTTACTCTGCTATCCTATGATATATTCTATGTTTTCCATGCAGTTATTACTCATATGCTCGGGTTACAGTTTTACATTATATGATCCCGATGTACCGAATACAGCTTTACCTGATATATTCCATGTGTACAGGACACTCTCTCCCACATGACGTGCTTTACTTCTCTGTTGTTGCACATGATCATATATTTTTCTATGTTACCGTCTATGCCTTACATACTCGGTACACTATTCGTACCGACGCTCTTGTGGGCGTTGCGTTTCATGCCGCGTTGTACCCCCAGACGAGTAGAAGTCATTATAGAAGATGTTCCGAAGCAATGTTGGCAAGCTCCACTCGCCCGGAGAGTTCGCCGAGTACTTACACGTGCTATGGTCCATGATTACGTTAGAGACTTTGCGACGTAGTCGTGGGTCTAAGTGTCGGCCCTAAAAACGGAGTTCCTTTCGGTTGATGTGTTTTATTTTACGGAGCCCTCATATTTACAAACTGCGTTTACTTGGGAAACGGCGAAAAGATTTTGAAAAATTTTACTATGTATTTTACTTTACTTTGTCTTATGATTCCAAGAGAGCATGGGTGTACTAAGAGTCCGAGGGTTCGCTCGGCTCCGAATATGGGGTCGGGTGCCCATCACACCCTAGTAAAGTCGGGGTGTGACAATAACACACCTCCCGCCGAATTAAAAAGGGTCTCTTATTCCAACTCAATAGTCATCTGGCACTCGTAATTATTCCAAATTCTCAGTTGGGTGGCGTTTATATTCCCACGATGAGTGTCCAAAATTCTCTTTGAATAATATTTTTATCCCAACCTCCGTACCATCGCTTCTCTAGCTAAACTTATTTTGCATCATGTTCCTTATGCCTACCGTCTTTGTCGCTTAGGGATCCTATTATTTTCCAGTGGAAGCGCGCGCGTTAAAAGCACCCTCTGTGCTTTATGCCTTTTTGCCCTTACTATGTATCCAACACAGACTTCCAACTTATCCAAAACACCAAATCCGTCTCGACAAGGGTTTTGTCATATCATCCTGTCGTCATACTATACCTTTAAATCCATAACCATGTATTCTCCTTGCGTTCCATATTCGTACTCATTTATTTATGCCTATCTGGGCGCTTTCCTTAGTATTCCCTTACCATAATTCCCCAGTCTTTGTCCATTCTTTTCCGCGCACGAGGAACTTTATAATTTCGCTACATTTTGGAAACATTGCTCCTACCTAATCCCTTTCCTATTTGCAAATCATATTCTGTCCACCCCTATCCGCTCTTATGTTCTTATCATGCCAGTCGTTTCCTAGCACTCCCTCTACTTCATTATTCGTCTCTCCATAATCTGGTCTTTCACCATTCCGTCACTGACATTACTCGTGTTCACAGCTACACATGTCATCATTTATCACTGCACCACTATCCTGCCCGCTTTTCTTTTCGTCTCTTTCTTCCAATTAACCCCTCCTCCCTTTGTACTTACTACCGTTTCCGTTATCTCGTAGTCTCTATTCTGTATTTTCCCCGAGGAAAATTTCCTAAACTCTTCCTCTTTTTTTCTCTCCCTTTTTTTTTGACTCATCTCTTAATGTCACAAACCCTTTTCCGAATTCTTTTTATCATATCAACCTCCTAATCACCGTTACCGCCAATTCCGTAGTTAACTTATTTTTTTCAAGGTCAAACGCACTTGCAGCTTAGTCAAATTCTATCTTTACTATTAACACGGCCTTTCACGGCATATTACAAACCCATACCTCATTCTTGTTTTATTTCCTGGAAAAATTTCGGCAGAGTTTCCTCTATATTTCTTAATATCTCAAAACCTGTACACAGGAAATACCAACAATGCCTCACAGGGCCAACACGTATATATACATATTATGTCATATCACAGCCACACAGGGCTCCCAGTATCAACAATAGCATGAAAATGGTGAATTTACCTCGTATGTCCATCTGGGACTGCACCTGTTACACTTTTCTGTTTACTTTTCCTTTCTAAATCTTTTGACTTTACATTTCGATGCTGTATTCGACATATACCTCTCGTACCATTACTTACCTGCGTGCTCTGTAACCTCCAAAAGATCGTCAATCGCTTTCTTCCGTTGGCGTCGTCTTCTCGCCGAAATCAAATGTTAGTACGAGGAATTTCATTTCCTATGACTTGGCTCTATCGCACGATCTAAGACAAAAAAAGGGTCACCGATTCCTAAATGCCCCGCAGCCTCCTCCGTTTATGAGTGTGGCCGGCTTCACACCATAAACAAGACTCTGCCGGACACGGTCTGTAGACAAATCCGAGGACAAACCGCTCTGATACCACTTTTATCACGTCCCAACCCCGTAGGCCGCGACTAGTGCCCGAGTTGGGCCCTCGTACATACCTAGTGTCCCAAATCAGAAATAGTGTACGAATAACTTATACCGTGTACAAATAACATATATTTACAGAAAAGTGGAACGTCGCCCCGAAGCTGTCACAAATATACAAATATACATATCGCTGTTATAGCGTCCAGAAAATAGTATCATATATAAGCCGATAAGTTTGTCATAGCAGGGGGACGTCCAAATCACAAATCACACAGACACGACTGAATAGTGAATACCCATAACCCACACATATATGTCTACAGACCTCTAAGGAGCATACAGAATCATATGACGGGACAGGGCCCCGCCGTACCCGTGAATAAACATATACATATGCATAATAACAGAATCTGGATCGGGATATAGGCTCCAGAACAAGGGAGCGCTCCAAAGCCCGAGCAGAATCCTAAGCTAGTGGGTCATCCAAATGAGTATCACTGCGCGGCATGAAACGCAGCCCCCGAAGAAAGGGGGTCAGTACGGAATATGTACTGAGTTTGCAAAGCATGAAATATGGTAAACAAGATCATAGTCAAAACTAGAAGTACGGAAAGTAAATGCAATATTCAAAATATCAAAATGCTTACTTATAAAAAAATACAAATCATGCATAGGGCTCTTAGAACGGTGGTCGCCCGCCTGTCGTTGGCGCCACGCCACAAAGATCACACCGGAAGGTTCATATCTCCGTACCCGACATATCCCCATAGCACATCATAGCCTACCATAACGCCATAACACAACATCACACAAACGGAACCCGGCCCTCTAGTGGGAGCTCGGTGAACCGTAACACAACATCACACCGGAATATATCATAATGCGCACGAAATATAACCGGCCCGGGACCCGGTGAACGATGTAATAACCATAAGCACGAGCGGATTCGTGAGTGACAATAATATGCATAAAATCATAATCATAAATCATCAAGTAAGTAAGAAATCCATATGCGGAAGTCCAAGCGAAAATAGTATTAAATTTTTCCCGAAAGTCATTAAGGATAGCATAGAAAGCTGCGGGCCCCACGGACGGGTTCCAACACCACCCGAGCCCGACTACGAGAGTTGGGGGAAAATTATGTCTTATTAAGTTACCTATTAGGTTTCGGGGCGATCCGAGCTCGTATGCAAAAGTTACGAGCGTTTGAAGTTCGGGGCTTTTTTTTGTAGCTAAATTCTTTCGAGGACTTTTGAAATTCAATCATTAGAAAATATCAAAACCTTAGTTAGGCTACACCAAAAGAGTAAATTTTGGAAGCGAATAAGATGCGAACATGAGCTCGGATCTCGAGAGGAGTCACCCCGAGGCTCGTATCACAACCTAATTAATACTAGGACATGCCGAAAGAAGGAAGGGTTAGCTTCACATACCTCGTCCGCTACAAGCTAAGTCAAGTCTCAACTCTCGGAAGCTCCAAAATCTACATAATGCCAAACATATTAACATTAGCCATAAGCCTTTAGGCATTCAATTTCAAGCGTACATTAAATTCTACAGAAATTTCGGCAGCATTTCCCCTGTAAATACACCAACCCCGAGATTTCAACTCGGCTAATTTCAACAACAACCAAACCAACAACCAAACTACAACATCAATACTCAATTCACAATGCATTCCGACATTACTAGTTCTTCTACACGACTTTAACAGCATACATAATATTCCAACAACATTCATAATATACTCATTTCGATCACTTACGTTCAAACTAATATCAACGTTTATACGTTCGATTACCAATCCAAACCCATTCAAACCATATACAAGAATACTTTAAGCAATTCATACAATATTTCAAACAACCCAAATATTATTCCAACTCACCCGAAACTGCCCCCAACCCGAGAGCATCCACATCCATATTCCTTTCTCCCAAATTCATGCATTACACTAATAATCCACACATTAACAAGGCAATTCTCATAACTACATAAAGTTCACATAAACTTCCAAATCATCTCATGACTAACATAACATTACTTTGAGTCATCAAACTTATATCTTCCTCATAAAATCCATAACGACGATAACGAAAATATTAACGACGATTTGTTCATTCACCACCATACTAAAGGGGAACCATTCGGCCAACATCAAACACCCACACAAAGATGATCTTCATTCTTTTATTCACACTACGACATTCAAAACATGCTAATTAGAATTAATACATTGCTTTTGGCACCACATACTTGCACGGCCAAACACCAACTCTCGGCCTCAACTTCACATGCCACTTTTTCATGAATTTCATCCATTTTAGCATACTACAACACATATAAACCATCTATAACACATGAAAGAGGATTAGAACTCACCTTCTTCCTTCTCCTTCTTCATTCGGCCAAGGCGAAGTTTTGCTAGAACAAGAGCTTTACTTGATTCAACAACTACTTCATGTTGTTTAGCACCTTCAAAGAGTGTAAACATGGAAGAAAATAATTTTCTTCATCAAAATCTCATGGCCAATTTTGGCCATGCTTGGCCGTTTCTCTTTCTCTCTTTCTCAAAGTTTCTTGATTTTTCTTCAAGTGTGGAAGATGAAGAATGAGATGACCAAGTCATCTTTTATTTTCATATTATGGCCATCCATGTGTGCCATGGCCCTGGTGGCCGGCCACATGGCCCCTTATAATTATATATTTTTTTTGTTCATTTTTCATGAATAAAAGCTTTCAAAAATAAAATTCAACCCCAAATGTTTCCTTAATGCTTCCATGCCAATAAAATCACACACAACTCATGCCTATAAAACAACTAAAAGTCTATACTTCGTCTCCCGGGATAATCTTGTCCTTAACTTATCGTAATTATCTCGGAATGTCACAATGTACAAAAATACGGGATATAACACGTGACTAGTGCCCGAGCTGGACACTCGTATACCCCTGTTAGCTATAATCAATTCGAAATTGAACATAATATGGTAATTCATAGAACAATATGTCATCTCAAAACTGTCATATATATATATATATGTATCAACGCAACCTGTCTCCTGAGGAGTCACAACCATCAACAGATAAACAGTACATAAGCCGACAAGGCTGTCATAGCGTGTGGGAACATCCCGACTATATATACGCAAGCCGACAAGGCGCCACTACGTACAACATCCCAAAACATATAGATATATGCAAGCCGACAAGGCTGCCACTACGAAAGGGAACGTCCGAAAAACATAAGTCATACAGACACAACTGAACGGCAACTATATACAACCCACACATATGTCTACAGACCTCTAAGAGTAACAAGTAACATATGACGGGACGGCCCCGTCGTGCCCCGGATAAACACATATATACAACAAAAGATACGTACCAAAAATCTAGGCTCCCGGGACAAGGGAGCACTCCAAGATAGGCGAATAGATATCTTAAGTGGCGGATCACCAAAACGAGCCTTTGTACTGCGGGCATGAAACGCCCCAAGAAAAGAGGTCGGTACGAGATATGTGCGAGTATATAAAACATGAAATACAATAAGCAAGATCATAGCCGAAGTAGGGATTCCGGGAGACAAGTATAATAGTCAAGAAGTCCTTTGTACACCGTACCTTACGAATGAAATCATGCATATCATTATCATATACCGTACCCGGCCTATTATGGGACTCGGTGAATAAAGTCGTGTACACGTATACCGTACCCGGCCCATCATGGGACTCGGTGCCATATCATATCATCATATCATTATATCATCATATCATCATATAGCGTACCCGACCCTCTAGTGAGGGACTCGGTGGATAATGTAATAAAATGTGCGTGATAACATACCTGGCCCGGGACTCGGTGAAAGATGTAATAACAGTATGCGCGAGCAGAGTAGTGAGTAACCATATGCATATAAATCATCTTTTGAGACTCAATAGATAAGTAGACTAATCAACGCTCGAGTATCAGGATGATAGTCATACTCAGTACTCCTTGAATATCATTATAAACTATATCAAATAAAGCCTCAGGGATCATAGACATGTATCAAATTAATACGAAACAGCTTATGAAAGTTATGGTCATTAGTCATTATAGAGTCTTTCAAGAATAGGAACTTTTATGTATCATTTACTATCCAATCATATAAAAGACTCGAGGGCCGTAGCTCGACTATTCTAAGAGTTCTAACATCAAGAAGTGAATAAGAATCATAAATCATGCTCGGAACTTGTGAATAGAATTACCCCAAAGCTCATGTCGTACATTACTTATGTCTAGGACATGCCAAAAGAAGGAAAGGATGGCTTTACATACCTTTAGCGTTTACTCGCAACACAACACGTATACGCTTCCCAATAGTACCTCAACCTATATTAAGACGTCAAGAACTACGGTTAAGCTACGGGGAGATTCAAAATGTATTCTAACGTTAATAACTCCTTTCTAGATAATTAGACGATGTTTCCCTTATTTTCACCAATTACACAACAACCAAGCCAACATCAATAACCGCACATTCAAGTACTAATTCAAGACTATTCAAAACGAGACTCAAGAATGCTCCGGACAGCCCGTACAACATTCCAACGCAGCCCACATTCACAATATTCGATAACAATCCACATACGACTACTACATATTCAAATTACTCTTAATGATTCATAGTCGTAACATTTTCATCTAAACAACCTTACAACAGCCCAAACCAACACACAACACAACATATAATCTTAATTACCATTAATCTTCAAGCCTCGACAAGAACAACAACAACACATTAAACAGCCCCTAACTAGCAAAAAGGATGCCCGATAACTTCATGAACGTCTACGGACATGCCAAACAAACCATTTACATTTATTATACATTCCTTAACACATTCTTTTCATCCAAATTCATGAACTATACCAACAACCACACGTTAACAATATTATTCATTTAAATGCAAGAAACTATACTAACACCATATCAACTTCTACAACATTACAAACAATTACAACTTCAACTTGAACCATTAAATACCTTTATTCTCATCATAAAATCCATAACAACAACAACCAAAATACTAAGTAAAATTAGTTCATCATCTTCTACACAAAACACCCCTACACGGCTTCAACACCAACATACATAATTCCATGATTTTCATCCATATCTACAAGTTACAATACGTTCAAACCACCCTTAACACATGTAAAAGAAGATTAAACCTTACCTTAACACTTGACTTCTCAACTTGGCTAGAATTTGTGAATTGCAAGAATGAATATTTTGGTTGCTCCAATGGCTACTTCACGTTACTATAGACCTTCCAATTGGTTGGAATACTTGAAGAAAATTAATTTTTGATCAATACTCAAGAGCTCAAGCTCGGCCAGCCATGGCCGAGAGCTTCTCCTCTTTCTATCTCTAATTTCTCAAGTTTGAAGATGATGAATGAGTTCATTAGTCATCAATTTGACTTAAATATGATGCCTACAAGTTGAACACATGTCCCACTCACGGCTTGAGCCAATCAAATTTGGCCATGCCACGGGTGGGGCCCACACGGCCACTAATGGCCAATTAATGAATAATTAAATTTTTAATCCCCACTTAATAATCTAATCATGGTTAATTAACCCCTAATATTCATTAATATTTCCATACCAATTAAAATTTATAAGCAACTTATGCATTAAGACAAAATCGGAAGGACAAGGTTACAATTTTTTTTTAGAATGCATAAGTTGCATATTCATCTTTGTATTGGTATGGAGTATTAAGGGTAAAGTTGGAATAAGGAAAATTAGGGGCTAGAAGTTGGAAAAATTATTTCATGAAGTGGCCAAAGGGGCCATGTGGCCGTGAGGTGGACATGGGTCCCACCCATGGTTGGCCAATTAATTCAAGTCATTAAAGAGGCCATGTGTTCATCTTATATAGCAAGACATATGTATATGTAGGCAAAGGATGACCAAGTCAAGTAATTAGTCATCATTCATGACCTAAGAAAATTCTAGAAAATTGAAGAAAAATTGGAAAAAAAAAAAAGGAAAGAGAAAAAGCTTGCACATGACCGGCCATGTGCATGCAATCATATATATATATATATATATATATATATATATATATATATATAAGTGATGACATACAAGGCACAACTCATTATTTTCCAACTCTAGAAAATTCAAGAGAAAGAAAAAAAAAAAAAAAAGGCATTCGGCCATGGCTGGCCGAATGGGTGCCTTGGAAGGTGATCAAGAAAAATAAATTTCTTCATGCTTTCCTACTAATTGGAAGGTCCTCGTCGATGTGGAGTAGTTGTTGGAACAAGCAAACCGTTATTCGTTTTGCGAAACAATCCTAGCCGAGGAGGAAGTAGGTGGAGAAGGTAAGATTCTATCCTTTCCTACATGTTTTATGGATGGTTGTGTGTGTTGTGCTATGTTGAAATGGATGAAATTCATGAAGTTATGGTATGGGAGTTGTGGCCGTGCATATATGTTGTGTTGAGTAAGAATGATGAATTAAATTACTTGGTATTTTAGTTGTTGTTGTTATGGATTATGTGATGAAAATGAAGGTTTGATGACTCAAATGGAAATCGTAATTGTTGTGGGCTGATTTAGAACATAATGTGATTTTAATATAGTTGCTTGAATTGATGAAAATGATAATGCTAACGTATGGAATTGTTGATATAGTTTATGAACTCGGAAGAAGGAAACGTGTTGTCGTTGTTCTTATGGAATTTAGGAAGCTTCGGGTGGCATAGCATGTTGGCCGGGCTGTTTGAATATTGTATGGATTGCTTGGAATGTTCTTAAATCATGTGTGAATGGTTGCGGATTAGTAATCGAATATGTGAGCATTGGTATTGAATTGATCGTATGTAGTTTATTTGAATATAAATGAAATGTTGTCGAATTGTGTAGAAAGGAATTATTAATGTTAGAATGCGTTTTGAATCACTTATGGATATTGTTAGTATGGTTGTTGGTTTGGTTGTTGTTGATTTGGCGAGTTGAATTCTCGGGGATGTCGAAGTTATAGGGGAAATGCTGCCGAAATTTTTGTAGACAAAGTGTTAATTTGGAATTGGATTCTTAAGTGTTATGGCTAATGGTTGATATCTAATGACATTATTGTAGATCGTGAGAAGTCGAGACGTAAGTTTGGATTAGCTTAGGAAGCGGCTAAGGTATGTAAAGCTCAACCTTTCTTTCTTTGGCATGTCTTAGTTAAAAGTAAGTTATGACACGAGTCTCGAGGTAACTCTATTCTTGCAATCCGAGCATGTCTATGATTCTTATTTGTTTCTTGATATCCGTATTCTTAATGTAGTCGAATTATGGTTCTTATGTTTTTGAATGATTAAGTTTCAAAAGTTGCATAAAAGTTTTGTTTTCAAATGATCCCGTAACTACGAACGATCGTAACTTTCACCGAAGGGCTCGGATTGCTTCGGTATGTTCGTAGGAAGTCCTAAAGTGAATAAGGTTCGTAACTTTCATAGGCGGACCCGGGTTGGGTTGACGCTCGCCCGTGGGTCCCGCGACCTTCTATGTTTGGTTCTAACGACCTATTTTTGAAAGAACTTAATATGATTATTCTTCCGACCCCCGAGTATGATTATATACTTATCTATTGAGTCTGAAATGATGATTCATATACTTATGATTCCGATACGTTGCTATGATTTCTAAAACTCTGTTTGTTATGTTTCCGAGTAGTGTTCGAAAGATATTGGATATAACTTTTGCCCCGATTTTCAAATGACGATTCATTCAGCTTACTTCATTGAGTCTCTGAAAATGATTTATGTGCATATGGTTTCTCACTACTCTGCTCGTGCCAAGCTCAATATGTCTTTCTAAGTCCGGGCCGGGACACGCATTCGTGCACATTCCACCGCATTATTCACCGAGTCCCTCACTAGAGGGCCGGGACACGCTATATATATATATATATATATATATATATATATATATATATATATATATATATATATATATATATCCCTTGATATGTGGGGGGCGGGACACGCTATATATATAGTCCCTCACTAGAGGGCGGGACACGTTATATATATATATATATATATATATATATATATATATATGTATATGCATGCATACATGATGATGATATGATTTTACTTACCGAGTCCCTCACTAGAGGGCCGGGACACGCTATATGTTTATACGATGATTATATGATTTTCTATACATTGCATGACATATGTTTTCAAAGACAAGTCTTATGATTTTCTATACTCTTTACTTCAGTATGATCCCGCTTATTGTATTTCATGCTTTACATGCTCAGTACATATTCCATACTGACCCCCTTTCTTCGGGGGCTGCGTTTCATGCCGCGCAGGTACACCCAGGTGAGCTGAAGATATTAGCAAAAGATGTTCCAGCGGGATTGGCGAGCTCCATTTTCTCGGAGTGCCTTTGCCGAGTCGAGTATTATGTTATGGGTTCATGATCCGTGTTAGAGACTTTGCAGACAGTGTCGTGGGTATAAGATGTCGGTTATGTAAGCGGCTATGTAAGCCGATGTATTACTATGCATTGTATTATAAGTTTTATATATTACAGATTTTGTTTGATTCGAAAGAAGTAAAAAGCATATTGTTCTTCGAAAAACTCTCATTATGTATTTGTGTCATGATTTGAGGGCCAGCATGATTATGAGTGTTACGAGAGTCAGCGGGTTCGCTCGGCCCTAAATAAGGGTCGGGTGCCCATCACACCTTATCGGATTAAGGGTGTGACAAATTGGTATCGGAGCAGTTCGTCCTAGGGGTTGTCTGCAAAGTCGTGTCCCGGTAGAGTCCTGTTTATGGTGTGAAGCCGGCCACATTTATAAACAGGAGGCTACGGGGCATCTAGGATGGTTACTCTTCTTTCACTTCTTAGATCGTGCCATAGAGCCAAGACGTAGGAAATGAGATATCTTATGCTAACCCTTGGTTTCAGCGGAAGAATGGCGTCGACAGGAAGAAGGTGATTAACGATATGGGAAGCTATAAAGCACGCAGGTAAGTAAAGGTACGAAAGGTATATGTCGAGTACGATATTGACGTGATTGAAGTGTAAAGTTGAAACCTGAAAGGGGAGTAAAAGAAAAGTGTAACGAGGTACGGTTTGAGTTAGACGTACGGGGTAAGTTAATTGTTTTCATACTATTGTGGATATTGGGAGCCCGTGTGGCCGTGGTATAATATGATATATACATATATGTGATGGCCCTGTGAGGCACTGTTGGTATTTCCTGCGTGCAGGTTTTGGGATAGTAAGGAATACAGAGGAAACTCTGCCAAAATTTTTCTGGAAATACTACGAGAATGAGATGTAAGTTTGGAATATGTTTTGATGGAAGTCGACTGAGCCGTGAAGTATGGCTGCCCTTTAGGAATAAGTTAATTGTGGAATTGGTGATAATAGTAAACAGGAGGTCGATGGGAATATGGTAACAAGGAATTTGAAACGGATTAGTGATATTAAGAGATGATTTGGAAAGGGGCTGGCAGGTCTGGTAGGTTTGGATAAAGTGATATACTAAGGCATCGACTAAGTCGATGAGTAGGAGAAAAATATGACAAGATTATAGTCACGGGAAGTAATGATACGAGTAAGACAGGGGTATGAAGGAAAAAGAACGGTGACGGATAGGAAGGCATTAATAAGACAGCTAATGAGATGTGTTGTGAGGACGTTTTGAAATATGATAAGACTTCAATATGTCCTAGATTATGTGGTGAAGGTCGTGCGGTGAGGTGGACGCGGTCATACCAGCGTCAAAGCGTCGTATTTCATCGGAGTTCCAAGGTTAAGCGTGCTAGGATGAGAGCAATTTTGGGATGGGTGACCCCCCTGGGAAGTTTTCTGAAAGTCTTACAAATTCAGACGTAAGAGGCAAATGAGAAGCTAGATTAATCTAAGGAAAATTAGAGTCTGCGGCGTGGGCAGAAACCTTAAGAGGTCGAGTAGGACGGGGCGGATTAGGTCAGTGAAAAGAAGGAGTTGACGGAAAGAGGAAATAAGAAGGAAGCGAGACAATAGTGTAGTAATAGGTCATGACGTGTGTAACGGAGGGCACAAGTGCCATAAGTGACGGGACTGCGAAAGGCTAAGTTATAGAAAGGCGAGGAACGAAGTAGAGCGAATGCTAGAAAATGACTGGGATGATACGGATAAACGTGGGTGAATAGAGTACGTTTTGAAAATGAGAGAAGGATTATGTAGGAGTAGTGTGTTCGGAATGACACAGAGATAGCATAAGATTCCTCGTGTGCAGAATAAGAGATGGGCATAAACGGGAGAAATGATAAAGAGATACCAAAGGAAGCACCCGAGATAGGTTGGGGTAAAGGTAATATTCCGAGAGAATTTTGGATACTTATTGTCGGAGTAAGAGTATTGCCTAATTGAGATTGGAAATGAGGACATGGGGCAAAAATAAACAGATAATGGTATAAGTACACCCCTAAAGGGGGGAAGCGGGTGAGAGAAACGCTAGGACGAGGTAGAAACAATCGATACGGTAATGTGTTTGATATGGGTGCCTGAGCTACAAATGAGACCCTTTACTGAAATAAGCTAGTAAGATCGGAAAACCAGCAGTAAGTGGATAAAAGTCAGGATGGTATTTAAGGCAGTGCGAGAAGTTTTTGCAGGAACCTTGGATGACGGGACGTTAGAAAATGGACGTGTATGGAGAAAAAGGAGTATGACAAGGGGGCGGTATTGAATAACCTAGGAGATAGTATGAAGAACAGCGATCCCATACTAGATTAAGGGCCAAGATGTTGGCTATAAAGTTGTTCGCTAATGCTATTGCAACTTGTAAATGATAAGGAAAGGGAATAGAAAACCCTTATGGTAGGAAGTGAGGGAGTCAAGAGCGATTAAAGGAAAGGGAAGAAATATGATAAAAGAGAACGAGCGGGTTTCGGTATGAACAAGATATGCAGAGCAGGACGAGCCAGAGGACGAAAGGACTATGTCTAAGATTGAACGCATACTATACAAGTTGTACGAGGATAGTGATGCCACCTGTCAGTATTGGTGTACTAAGAATGAGACTAAGTAAGTACTTGATAAGAAGAATAAAGCCTTAGCAGGAACAACGCAGTTGTGATATTTCGGGTACATAACGGAAAAATGAACGATGGTTTAAGCCAATTATCCAAAATAGAATTAGTATTGAAGATAGATGGGACGCGCCTATGGTGGAACTAAGGATCTGTCGCGATACCGGTTGTAAGGCAAGCGAAGGGAAGACAAGGTAGAACATAAGGACTAGTAAAGCGACGCTGAGGTATTTCTTGGGCTAATCTGAACGCCTTCGTACATTTTTTGCAGAGATGGCAACATAATGTAGGACAGGAGAGTGAAGAGCGAGAAAGATTTCCGAGCAAAAGGTACAGAAAGGATGTCGGCAAAGAGGAATGAACCCAAAAGGACATTTGGAATAACAGTGACAGTTGGAATTAAAAAAAAAAAAAAGAACAGCGGGGAGTAGTTGGAAAAAAATTTGAAGGGAAGAGCGAATGCTGCTCTCATAAAGGGAAATAAAAGAGTTCATCGGATGTTAGAAGAAGGTTTATGGACCACTAAGTAATCCAAACGTGAGAACATACGCTATGGAATCACGGGAAGTATCAACGTGAAGCTATACCCAGCTATGATGGTACAAAGTCGGCATCGAAAAGCTAACAAGGAATAAGGACTGACGAAAGGACCGTTAATATGGGGAAATCGGAGATGTGAGCAAGGGAACAAGAAAAAGGGAGTACTGTAGGGCGATAGATGGCTATGGCATGATAAGTCAAGGCTACAATAATGGAGACAAAGATTCGGGTAAGAGTGAAATGTTAGCTAAATTCCGGTCAAATACACAAAAGCAAAGAAGTGGAAGAAGTGGGCCGCAGGCAATGAAGGAGTTGAGTAAGAATGAGAAGAGACGGACGTATGTTTTAAGGTAGGATTAAGCAACGGAGGATCGAACCCTAAGGAAAATAACTGTCCCCAAGGAGGGAAGGGTATTACACCCTGTAATTCTTGTACATTGGGATCTGTTGGAGGTATTGTCGATGAGATTGCATGCCGTGGTGATAAAGGAAACCCCCCCCCCCCCAAGATCCTTAGAAGACCTTACGAGACTAGTTGAACATTCGAGGACGAATGTTCTAAAGGGGGGAAGGATGTTATATCTCGCATTTTGTACATTTGGATATTCCGAGTTAATGGCGGGAAGTTAAGGACAAGGTTACAATTTTTTTAGAATGCATAAGTTGCATATTCATCTTTGTATTGGTATGGAGTATTAAGGGTAAAGTTGGAATAAGGAAAATTAGGGGCTAGAAGTTGGAAAAATTATTTCATGAAGTGGCCAAAGGGGCCATGTGGCCGTGAGGTGGACATGGGTCCCACCCATGGTTGGCCAATTAATTCAAGTCATTAAAGAGGCCATGTGTTCATCTTATATAGCAAGACATATGTATATGTAGGCAAAGGATGACCAAGTCAAGTAATTAGTCATCATTCATGACCTAAGAAAATTCTAGAAAATTGAAGAAAATTGGAGAAAAAAAAAGAGGAGAAGCTTGCACATGACCGGCCATATATATATATATATATATATATATATATATATATATATATATATATATATATATATATATATATATATATATATAAGTGATGACATACAAGGCACAACTCATTATTTTCCAACTCTAGAAAATTCAAGAGAAAGAAAAAAAAAAAAAAAAAAAAGGCATTCGGCCATGGCTGGCCGAATGGGTGCCTTGGAAGGTGATCAAGAAAAATAAATTTCTTCATGCTTTCCTACTAATTGGAAGGTCCTCGTCGACGTGGAGTAGTTGTTGGAACAAGCGAAGCGTTATTCTTGCGAAACAATCCTAGCCGAGGGAGGAAGTAGGTGGAGAAGGTAAGATTCTATCCTTTCCTACATGTTTTATGGATGGTTGTGTGTGTTGTGCTATGTTGAAACGGATGAAATTCATGAAGTTATGGTATGGGAGTTGTGGCCGTGCATATATGTTGTGTTGAGTAAGAATGATGAATTAAATTACTTGGTATTTTAGTTGTTGTTGTTATGGATTATGTGATGAAAATGAAGGTTTGATGACTCAAATGGAAATCGTAATTGTTGTGGGCTGATTTAGAACATAATGTGATTTTAATATAGTTGCTTGAATTGATGAAAATGATAATGCTAACGTATGGAATTGTTGATATAGTTTATGAACTCAGAAGAAGGAAATGTGTTGTCGTTGTTCTTATGGAATTTAGGAAGCTTCGGGTGGCATAGCATGTTGGCCGGGCTGTTTGAATATTGTATGGATTGCTTGGAATGTTCTTAAATCATGTGTGAATGGTTGCGGATTAGTAATCGAATATGTGAGCATTGGTATTGAATTGATCGTATGTAGTTTATTTGAATATAAATGAAATGTTGTCGAATTGTGTAGAAAGGAATTATTAATGTTAGAATGCGTTTTGAATCACTTATGGATATTGTTAGTATGGTTGTTGGTTTGGTTGTTGTTGATTTGGCCGAGTTGAATTCTCGGGGATGTCGAAGTTATAGGGGAAATGTTGCCGAAATTGTTGTAGACAAAGTGTTAATTTGGAATTGGATTCTTAAGTGTTATGGCTAATGGTTGATATCTAATGACATTATTGTAGATCGTGAGAAGTCGAGACGTAAGTTTGGATTAGCTTAGGAAGCGGCTAAGGTATGTAAAGCTCAACCTTTCCTTCTTTGGCATGTCTTAGTTAAAAGTAAGTCATGACACGCACTCCGAGATAACTCTATTCTTGCGATCCGGGCATGTTTGTGATCCTTATTTGTTTCTTGATATCCGTATTTGTAATGTAGTCGAATTATGGCTCTTATGTCTTTGCATGATTAAATTTCAAAAGTTGCATGAAAGTTTTGTTTTCAAAAGAATTTTGTTTCTAAACGATTCCGAAACTACGAACGTCTGTAACTTTCACAGAAGAGCTCGGATCGCTTCGATATGTTCATGGGAAGTCCTAAAGTGAATAAGGTTCGTAACTTTCATAGGCGGGCCCGGATTGGGTTGACGTTCGCCCGTGGGTCCCGCGACTTTCTATGTTTGGTTCTAACGACCTGTTTTGAAAGAACTTAATATGACTATTTTTCCGACCCCCGAGTATGACTATATACTTAGCTATTGAGTCTGAAGTGATGATTCGTATACTTATGATTTCTAAAATTCTGTTTGTTATGTTTCCGAGTAGTGTCCGAAAGACATTTGATATAACTTTTGTCCTGATTTTCAAATGACGATTCGTTCAGCTTACTTCATTGAGTCTCTGAAAAGGATTTATGTGCATATGGTTTCTCACTACTCTGCTCGTGCCAAGCTCAATATGTCTTTCACCGAGTCCCGGCCAGGACACGCATTCGTGCACATTATATATATTATTCACCGAGTCCCTATATAGGGCCGGGACACGCTATATATATATATATATATATGATGTGATGATGTGGGGATGGCGGCGGGATGGCATACCGAGTCCCTTGCTAGCGGGGCCGGGACACGCTATTCACCGAGTCCCTCACTATAGGGTACGTATATATATATATATATATATATATGTATATGCATGCATACATGATGATGATGTGATTTTACTTACCGAGTCCCTCACTAGAGGGTCGGGACACGCTATATGTTTATACGATGATTATATGATTTTCTATACATTGCATGACACATGTTTTTAAAGACAAGTCTTATGATTTTCTATACTCTTTACTTCAGTATGATCCCGCTTACTGTATTCCATGCTTTACATGCTCAGTACATATTCCGTCACCGACCCCTTTCTTCGGGGTGCGTTTCGTACCGCGCGAGTACACCCGGGTGAGTCAAGATATTAGCGAGAAGATGTTCCGGCGGGATTGGCGAGCTCCATTTTCTGCGGAGTCTTTGCCGAGGTTAGAGTATTATGTTGTGGTTTCATGTTCCGTGTTAGAGACTTTGCAGACAGTGTCGTGGGTATAAGATGTCGGTTATGTAAGCGGCTATGTAAGCCGATGTATTATTATGCATTGTATTATAAGTTTCATATGTTACAGATTTTATTTGATTTGAGAAAGGTAAAAAGTATATTGTTCTTCGAAGAACTTTCATTCTGTATTTGTGTCATGATTTGAGGGCCAGCATGATTATGAGTACTACCAGAGTCAGCGGGTTCGCTCGACCCTAAATAAGGGTCGGGTGCCCATCACACCCTATCGGATTAAGGCTGTGACATATAATGCCGTCAAGCCACTGTGGGCATCAATATCATAATTAATATATGCGTGTGTGTGTGTGTGTAAAGAAACATCATGAACTTATCAGAGCGAAATAAGGTTGTTGCACATCCGATAACGTTATGGAACTAACATCATCAAGATAACTTCATCATGAACTAATGAATTAATACAATAAGGATCAGAAACACTTTACGAAAGACAATAAACATAAGCTTTCTACAGTTGCTACAAATGGAGTCGTTTATAAGTATCATTCGTTCTGTTACGTTTCGTTCATTGGAATCATGCCAAAAGAATGAAGAAAAGTGCCTTAACATATCTTTGCCATTAACTTATCAACTCAGCGTCTATCATCTGAAGCCTTTTGATCTACAACAAGAATGATTGAATCTATAATTAATGCCACAAAGGGCTTAAAACAAGCTTCTAAGCCACTAGCCCATTTATAGAAAATTGGGCAGCACTTCCCCTATAATCGTCACTTCCATCTAATCCAAAACAACACAAAAAAAAAAAAAAAACAAGAACAACATCAACAACAACATAGCCAAGTTACTGCATCAAGAACCAACCAAAACACACCCTAAAGCCCCTTTCGAAATAGTCCACACGCACAACACCTTAATCTTCACTTTCAATCTCAAGTTTCATATGTGTCTTTCATCAATTCACTTGATAAACATATAGACATGTATAACAACAGCAATCATATCATAATCAAGTTGTTTCCCACAATTTCCAGCCATAACAACTTAAATATATAGCCCAACAAAAGGCTAACAACATCTCTTCCCCTTTCAAGTGTTATCTTGTAATCTTTCACTCAAACAACACAACCAACATGTAATTAACCTTAAACACAACCAACAAGATTTTAAACATACCTTAGGTAGTATACATAACTTGAACCCTAAGCTTAACTCAGCTCGCAATGGCCCTCAATCACATCACAACATCATAGTAGCTATTCTGTAGTCTTTAACACTTTGATGGAAGATTTGAGTTGAATCTCTTGGGTTTGGCTCTTCAACCTTGGAGAGGTATTCGGCCCTAGGAGAGTTTAAGAACTGATTTGGGTCGAAAATGACCCAAAAATGAAGTCTATATCCAATTTAAAAGAACCAAAGTCGGCCACCGCCATAGTGGGTCCCAAAAGGGCCTGCCTGCGCAGTCTCGCTAAAGCGCGAATATCTCTCTACTCCGACGTCACATCGATGAACGGTTTAATGCGTTGGAAACTAGACTCATAGACCTTCAATTTGGTGGGTCAACCACCGCGTAACACCAAGTCTATTGGGAGAAAAGCTCAGTGAAATTAGACCCAAATTTCAGCAAAATTATGAACGTAACTTGCGATAACTTTCGCCGACTTTTATTTTACAACTTGCTTGACTTCAACACTTAACATACGAATGTTATATGATTCAAGTACCTTAAAACACAATATCCTTAGCATATTAAGCACTCCTAGTTTAACCCCGATTGTACGGGTTATAACATCTTTGATTCGTTTAACCCCGAAACCTTATGATACATGCTTAACATTTGTTTAATACCATCCTTAGCCTTGTAGGGCTTTCATGACTCCTCCGGTCTCACATTAGTTAACTTACGATAGAAAGACGCGAAAAAAATCTGAGGTGTAACAATAAGATATGCATTAAGATTTAAATGTTTGAATCTCAATATTAAAATGTTGTATTAAGATTTGAATATTAAATAATTAAGAAAAAAATTTTCTCAACATTTGGATGTATAGAAGTTGTCTTTATTTAAAAATTAATAAATGTAAAATTTATTTAAAAACTAAATTAAACTGATACTATATTAATAAAATAAGTTTTTAAAAATTACATGGTCATTGGTCGTGGTAATGGCTAGCGGTGGTGGTTGTGGGTAGTAGCTAGTAGTGATGGTGGTTGATAGTAATAACTGATGGTGGTGATGAATGATGACAGTGGGTGACGATATATAGTGGTGGTACGATGGTAGTAATTATCGGTTAGTAATTGGTGATTGTAATAGTGGTTGATGGTGATGATTGACATACCTGGTGGCTAATAATGGTGACGATTGACTGTGGTAATTGTGGATGGTGGTAATTAATAATGGTGGACGGCGGGGGTTAACAGTTAGAGGTCGTTTGGTATGATATATAAGGAAAAATAGTCATGGGATAAAAATTTCGTATCACCTTATCTCTTGTTTGGTTAATAATCCCGGGATAAGTTATCCCAAGATTAAAAATAGCACCAGGATAAATTATCCCTGGCAGAGGGTGGAATAACAATCTCAGGATCAGTTATCCCAGGATAAAAATAATAAAAATGACAAAAATAGCCCTTAAGGTCCCTCAAACCCCTTTTCTACTAAATAAGGTGGAAGGTATTTTTGTAAACAAATAACTTTTTCTTGGAAATTACGCAATGCATGTTACTTTTAGTACAACAAACCAAACAAGCAATAAGACATAATACCAGGATAACTAATCACAACATAACTAATTTCAGTATAACTAATCACAACATAACTAATCCTAGCATAACTTATTTTTAAACCAAACGACCCCTTATAGTGTTTGGAGTAGCAATGGAATATCATCTTTCTAGAAATCCTTTGACACCCACATTAAATGCTACTCCCTCCATTCCATAATAAGTGGTGTTTTTAGCTTATGCACACGCCTTAAGAAATTACTTACTCCTAGAAAATTATGAGTGTTTTTACTAACTTACCCCTAATTAATGCTTAGAAAAAAAAAAGCTATGATTCTTGATTTATAAATAAGAGAAAATTTGAAAGAATAAGATCAATTTCTTCTTGAAATCCTAAAACACCACTAATTTTGAAATAAAATGAAAAGCCTAAAATACCACTTATTATGGAATGGAGAGAGTAATAAATAAAGCCTTAGATCCGTTATTAAAATCAGAGTACAAATTTACTGGATATAACTTACCGCATAATGTGCCTTCTCAAATCTCTCACCCTTGGCCGTTACACCTTTCAACCAAAAAAAGAAAACAAAAAGGGGGGGGGGGGGGGGATATTCTGATGAAAAAAACACAAACTACTACGTACTCTAATAGTACAACATATTATTTCCTTTGTCTCAATTTTTTTTTTTTAGTCTGTTTCAAAAAGATTAACATCTTTCTATATTTAGAAATAATTTAACTTTATGAGATGATTTACAGTCACATAAATATCTAAGGTTTATTTTGGACCACACATTTTAATTTTTTTTTTATTTTTTAAATTTTATGTCAAGTCAAATTAAGATAATGTTTTTGGGACGGAGGAAATAATATTTTACTGTATATATATTTATATAAATATAAAGAAGTGATAGAGAGTGTGATAGTGTCAATATCACACTACTAATCTGCCACCCTCTCTCTGGTCCGCAGCGAAGCTTCAGGTGACTGTTGAGTGTGTGTCTCTTGTCTCTGTCTGTCCCCATCAACACCCTCTCTCGCTCTTTACTGTTAGTTATTTATGTTGTCTAAACTCTAAGCAAAACCCCTATTCCATTCTCTTCAAGTAAAAAACTCGGGAAAACCCAACAATTTTGCACTTCTGTTTTTTCCTATGGCATTGATCTGAGAGAAAAAGCTTAAAAATGGAACCTCACCTTAATGTTTTCATGTCAAACCCATTATTCTGAAGGTAAACTTATCTTCCGTTTCTCTCTTTCTTTCTTTTAATTTGTGGGTTTTCCCTAGATATATGGAATAGTTAATGTAAATTGAACAGTTCCAAAATTTGTTTCATTTTCTTGTCTCTCTCTCATTTTGTTGTTTCAAGGCCTTGATTCTTGGAATTTCTTTGTAATTGCAGGAATTTGAGGTGAAAGAAGGAGATTTGGGGGGGGAAAAGATTGCATTTTTACGTGTTTGGAGGTTATTAAGAATAAAGGGAGAATGATTAATATTATGAACAAACCTATGAATGAAGTTGAGAGAGGTTTGGATCCTCAGTTATGGCATGCCTGTGCTAGTGGTATGGTCCAAATGGCATCAGTGAACTCAAAAGCCTTTTACTTTCCTCAGGGTCATGCTGAACATGCCAACAAGAATGTTGATTTTGGGGGTTTCCCTAAAATTCCATCCCTAACTCTTTGTAAGGTGTCATCCATAAGGTATTTGGCTGATACTGAGACTGATGAGGTGTATGCCAAGATAAGATTGGTTCCGCTGAAAGGCAATGAATGTGATGGTGATGATGTTGATGGTGCTGGATTTCTAGGGATTGATAATAAGAATGAGAATAATAATCAAGAGAAACCTAATTCATTTGCTAAGACATTGACGCAGTCTGATGCAAACAATGGTGGGGGTTTCTCTGTGCCAAGATATTGTGCTGAGACCATATTCCCGCGCCTGGATTACTCGGCTGAGCCGCCGGTCCAGACCATTTTGGCCAAGGATGTTCATGGGGAGGTCTGGAAGTTTAGACATATCTATAGGGGGACGCCAAGGAGGCATCTTTTGACAACTGGTTGGAGCAATTTTGTGAACCAAAAGAAGCTTGTTGCAGGGGATTCAATTGTGTTCTTGAGGGCGGAAAACGGGGATCTTTGTGTTGGGATCCGGAGGGCGAAACGAGGGATTGGCACAGAGGTGCCAAACTCTGGATGGAATGGGAATTATGCATCCTCACTCTATCAGGGGTTTTTGAGTGAAGATGAGAAGAAGTTCATCCGAAATGATGGTATGAGGGGAAAAAGTAAAGTTAGAGCCGAATCTGTCATTGAAGCAGCAAAACTTGCTGCCTGTGGCCAGCCATTTGAGGTGGTTTACTATCCCCGAGCAAGCACACCGGAGTTTGTGGTCAAGGCCTCTTCTGTAAGAGCTGCAATGAGAGTCCAATGGTCGTCTGGGATGAGGTTCAAAATGCCTTTTGAGACTGAAGATTCCTCAAGGATAAGCTGGTTCATGGGGACCATATCGTCTGTTCATGTTGATGATCCCGTCCACTGGCCTAATTCTCCATGGCGCCTTCTCCAGGTAATCTATTTACAAATTCTTTATTTTCATCTTTATAGTTGCATAATAGTATGTAGTTTAACTACTCCTTGTAATATTATGTTTCGAAACTTGATGGATGAAATTTCTTGCACTTTGACCTTCTCAAGCCGTTTACAAAAACAGTTAAGCATGTTGTGTCTGATAGAAATAACTTTGGAAAACTTTACTGTTAGTGTTTATCTAGAGATGATACTTGTATTCAAAGGAGGATGCTAAATGTCCCTGTCCTGAGGATTTAATTAGAGTCAGCAAGTCCCTTCCTTTTATGATAGTTCCGGTTTCTGATTTTGCTAATTGATGAGCAGGTACATTGGGATGAGCCAGATTTGCTTCAAAATGTGAAGAGAGTGAGTCCATGGTTGGTTGAGTTGGTATCAAATATGCCGCCCATCCATCTCTCTCCGTTCTCTCCACCAAGAAAGAAGTTGAGGGTTCCACAACCCCATGAATTTCCCATGGCTGGGCAACTCTCACTTCTCACCAACCCTTTAAGCCCCAGCAGCCCTTTGTGTTGTATATCAGACAACATTCCTGCAGGCATACAGGGAGCCAGGCATGCTTTATCTTCAACGCATCTCCACTTCAACAAACTGCAGGCAGGACTGCTGCCATTTGGATTCAAAGATTCTGTCCCGCCTCCTAGACGTGGCAGCTTCATCACCAGTTTTCACGATGATGTGAATATCTCCTGCCTATTAACCATGGGAAATACGACTACTGTGCAAACACAAACACCAATGTTCATGTTATTTGGTAAACCCATTCTCACCGAGCAGCAAATGTCCCTGAGCTGCTCTAGTGAAACAGTTGGCAACAGTTCATCTAATGGGAATCCGGAGAAGATGATGCATCTCTCCGAGGGTTCAGGATCAACCGTTGTTCATAATGAAAATTCTTCAGGTGAAGTGCTTCCTTGTTATAAAGATCAGAAACCTGAATTTGGTTTGGAGACCGGTCACTGCAAGGTTTTCATGGAATCCGAGGATGTAGGCCGAACACTTGACCTTTCAGTCCTTGGCTCGTACGAAGAGTTGTATAAAAATCTAGCTGACATGTTTGGAGTTGGAACATCAGAGATGCTGAGCAATGTGCTTTACCAAGACTTTACTGGTGCTGTTAAGCACACTGGAGATGAACCATTCAGGTGAAGTTCTAAGCCACAGATTTCTTTTTATGTTCATTTTAAGCTAGCAGATATGTTTAGCATTTGACATTGTCCTTTTCTATTGTCTTTTGCGATTGCAGTCGGTTTGTTAAGACAGCAAGGCGGCTTACCATCTTAACAGATTCTGGCAGCGATAACATACGGAGATAGAGATTGCTTGATCTTGATCCTTGTTAAATGTACAGTTGATTGCTACGCCACAGTAGTAGCTTCAGCCTACTTTTCTTCCTGCTTTTCACTTTCTTTTAGGAGTTGAGGGGGAAATGTCTCCCCTCCAACCAGTTTTTCTTGCAAATTGTAGACTGAAGACAGATTCAGCTTTGTTTAATCCTGTCAATCTACCTGGATTATTTCTTATGATACTAATTTATGCCTATTTGTTGAGGCTTCATATTCATCTTGCAGCTTTTTGTTGATATTGCAAGAATGCAGTTTTTCTAATCAGCTGCTATTGACAAATGTAGAAATTTAAATTAGTAAATGGAACATGATGTTACCTAAACAGATTGTTTTTCTTTCTTGGATACCTTTACCAGTTAATGTGTGCAAAACTGAATGCTGGCAACATTTCTTGATTCTTGACTGTGCCTCCAAAATTTTGGAACTAACTTAAAATTCGACTTGTTCTGTTAAATCCTTTTTCCAGTCGATTAAAGTAGCGTTCACTCTCAAGGAAAAGATGTACACCAGGGTCCAGGTGCAAGAGTTACAAAACACGAGAGAGTGAAATAAAGCCTAGAAAATAAAACAAACAAAAGATGCACTCGGACCAAACAAATAAACGCACGCTATCGAAATACTGTTGTCAAATGCATCTGTCAAGTGCCTCTAAATAAGACTAATTTGTGTTGATAGTATAACAAACCCAGTGTAATCTCACAGAGCGGGGACTTAGGAGCGTAGAGTGTAGGCAGGCTTTACCCTTATTTTGGGAGGTAGAGAGCCTAATAATTTGTCTCGACAGTGAACATAAAAAACGGCAAAGAACAGTGTATAGCACTAATCTGTCTTAACAGTAAAAATTCATACGACTGTCTCAAGCATTATTTGGTTCAGCTTTTTAAATTTTGAGAGTGAAGAGGGTTTTAGTTGTGTTTTGGGTCTGCGTAGGATTTACTTATTTTAAGTTGTCATTAGTTTCATACGAACCGAGAAAGAAAAAAGAGTTCATGTGAAATAAATAAAATGCCATATCACTTTTTGTTGCTGGATTTTGATAGAGTTGATTTTTGAAGTGATATAAATAAAGACGAGTAACTTTTTAATTGAGAAAATGATTTTATTATTAAATAATTTTCAACAATTGAGTTACCTTTTGAATCAATGAACACCTTTCTATCACTAAGGGAAGCTAAAAGAAGAAGAATGTACAGGAAAAATAAAAATAAAAAGATGAATGGTTTGGGGTGTCAGCCTGTCAGCTGGTGTGGGAGAGTCTACAGAATTTCTGAGAAAATAAAAAAAGAAAAGGAAAACATGTGAATGGCAGAGAGAGTAGAGGTTGCAGTGGGGAGTTGAATTGACGTTTATAGTGCCAACTGGAAGTTACAAGTGTTTGCAGGCTTTCAATAAAGTCAACCTAATTAATTACTTAATTATATACATTGCATAGAACTAAACTAAGTTAATTAGGTCGTCCGTGTGAACATTACTACTATGTAGAAACATCGGTTTCTATATAGACCGTCGTCAGTCCTTTGAAAAAAAAAAAAAAAAAAAGGCGGGCTCCAATCTTCTTTAATAATAGAGAAGTTATAAAAAAAAAAAAAAATTAAGATGAGGCCCAATCTTCTATAATAGTAGGAATGAAAAAAAATTTTAAGGTGAAGCTCACACTTCTATAATAATAGAGATTAAAAAAAATTAAAGTGGGGCCCGCGTAGAGAATTAGAAGATAATTGCAAAAAAAAAAAATTAAGGTGGGATCCACGTGACGAAGTAGGAGATAATTGCAATAGAAAAAAATAGGATATTTAAATAATGATAATAAGTTCAGAAAATGGTAAAGCGACGACGCTTTTAAAATGTAAAGAAGAGAAGTTCGGGAAAAAAGAAATAACGATTTAAATTGAACACAAAAACTGCTGAAGAAGTCATAAAACTAAAAGATTTAGAGCCCGTTTGGATTGGCTTATTTCTATAAGTCGTCATGCCTATATGTTAAAAAAATAAGTTGGGGTAGTCCAACTTATTTTTTTTCGCTTATATGTTCAACTTTAGATAAATGTTTAAGTCAAATGGGCTCAATTATTTTTTTGAAATTTATTTTAAGACAAAATGACTTTAAATTTAGCAACCCAAACACTCAAAAAAGCGTAAAAAACTTTATAAGCCAACTTATAAGCCAATCCAAACGGGCTCTTAAGGGTATAAGTTTAGACACATATTTCTCACACCAATAATGAGGAATAACATCAAGAAGACAAAATATAAACTGTCTTCTATAATAGTAAATTTAAATTAAAAAAAAATTAACTTGCGGCCTACTCTTCTGTAATAGTAGAAATTTTTTTTAAAAAAAATTAAGTTGGGCCCACTTTTCTATAATAGAACAAATAAAAAAAATCAAATTTAAGGTGGGGCCCACTCTTCCATAATAGTAGAAATTAAAAAAAAATTAAGGTGGATCCACGTGAAGAATTAGGAGATAATTGCCAAAAAAATAAAAATAAAGGTAAGGTCCACGTAAAGAAGAAAAAAAACCAAAGGATTTAAAACTTATACCTTTGGGTATAAGTTTAGACACATACGCCTTACACAAATAATGAGAAATAACCTCGAGAAGACGAAATATAAACAGTCAAGAAACGTATAAACGTATTTTTTTAAAATGATGAAGTTGGTCTATATTTAAAAATTTAAGACTGCAACAGATGCTGACACATAAAAGCGCTTTTCAGTGTTGTTGAGTAGAAAAAGATAATGGCATGAAACTCGGTAGGAGAAGGTGTATTTCAAATCTTTCAATTGGAGAACCAAACCAGGAAAGTCATATATGGGAGAAGCGGACTTAGTAAAATAATTTATTGATATTTTTAATTAATTGAATTATAATACTTTCTGTAATAAAAATTTCATAATTATATTACTAAAAGGTACTCTCTCTGTCCTAATTTTGTGACATAATTTGACTAGACACGAAGTTTAAAAAAAAAAAGGAAAGATCTTTGAAACTTGTGGTCTAAAACAAGTCATAGATATTTGTGTAAATTTAAATCATTTCATTTAAATCAAGTTAAATGATTTCTAAACATAAAAATATATCATTCTTTAGGCAAGATAAAAAAATGTGGTGTTATTTTTACCTCCAACGCATGCCAAAAAAAAAATAATCATGGACCCCATATTAAAAAATTAAGCAATATCCATGTAATTCTCAAAGTATCCCCCATTAAGTCAATAATGGTGGATTCATTCAGTTGGCTTTCTATACCACGCGCTGCATTTGCAGCATTTTTGAATGATTGTCCAAAAAAAGTGGCCCCCTTTGTTGGTAGATCAAAGTATTCACTTTCTCTTATTGCGTTATTTTTCTAACGGTTTTATTGGATATTCCATGTTTTATTTTTAGAAATTTATGGATAAAACAAAAATTGATGGAGGTGGTTTTGTTGTCCACCTCCAACTCATGTAAAAAAAAAAAAAAAAAAAAAAAAAAGGTGAGGATCCACATGTGTGTTGTAGGTCCTACCAAAACTTTCTCCACATTTTTTAGGCTCATTGTCACTTATGCCCTTATTTTGCGTTGCTGTTTAATTTTTGTCCCTCAAAAAAAAAAATTGGGGTATAAATTTATATTTCTGCATCATAATATCTCACAAGTTATGTTCCGCACCATTAAAAACTTATGGCCATTAGGCATATTTAGGAAAAATAACAGCCTATGCCTATTTGGAAAAAATATTTACCTAAAATGACTCATAGTTTTAATATTACCCAAAATAACCCTTTTATACATTATTATACACTTTTATATAAGATCGACATTATTTATAAGTGTATAATGTTGTATATCGTGTGTATAAACACTATTGTAAAAAAATTGGCTATACAAATGTAAATTAAAAATATAAATACGTGGATATAATATTTGAATTGTATATTATTGAAATTATTCCTAAAGTTAATTGCTAAAGGCAAAAATTAAATACCGTACCCATTTGAAGGACAATTCGTGCAATTTCTTCCATTTTTTTTTTTAGTTTTTAATTTGTAATAAACAAATTTCCTTTTTTAAAACTAAACTATATAAAAGCATGAGTTGAAGAAGTGGATCGTCGACCAAGGGCAATTTGGTCAAAGCACTTGCCATTGAATAATTTCGCTAGTCTGTAGATTATATTGACCATTCTTCGATAACCCTCGTGCTTCAGATATGGAAGCTACTTGCGAAAGACACGCATTTAAATTTTGACATTGATTTTTATTGTTTTTGAGAGTTGCTAAATTGTCACACCAATTTGACTCAAATTTGGCCACATTTATATAAAAATCGCCATAATTTCTATTGTATAATTTTAAATTAAGATAAACTTTGAGAAGAAAAGATAGAAATGACATTAAGTAAACATAAATTATTAAATTTGACCTAAATAGTCATATGAATTTATCCCATTATGGCCAAAATAGTGTGACGAAAAGACCTTATTGTTTTTCTAATTCTAAGAGCCAGTGTACTCTTCTCTCTCTTTTTTCTTCTGGGTATGTTAAAAAAGATTAATACTCCCTCCGTTTACTTTTAATTATCCACTATACTAAAAATAATTTTTCATCTTTACTTGTTCACTTTAGCATATCAAGAGAAAGACAATTTTATTTTTCCTCTTTACCCTTAGCATTAACTACTTATTCCTCAAACCATCTCCGAAGTTCATTGAATCTATACATCATTAATATAGATATTATGATCAAATATGCACTTCATTTATTGTTTCTTAATGGGCGTGCAAAGTCCATTGTGGACAAATAAAAGTGAACAGTGGGAGTATATTACTTAGAATGTTTCATAAGCTACTTGGATGATATCTCTTAGGAGAAGAAACTCCATTTCTTTCAGAACAGTTTTACAAATTATCAAATCTTCTATATGTTTGTGATCTTCGATTCTTCATTTGCTGAGCAGGGGCGGAACCAAGTGGTGGCCAGGCTGTTCACCCGAACCCCCTTCGGCGAAAAATTACCATGTATACACAAGGTTAAAATTATTTTTTATGTATAAATAGTAGATGTTGAACCACCTTGGCTTCTTTGTTTCTTACTCTTTCATATTGTTTAACCCCCTTAGTGAAAATCCTGGCTCCGCAACTGTTGCTGAGGAGTCAGCAAAATTATTTGCCTCCCTCTGTTTGTGCGTGATACTCTATATTCGTGGATATAACTATTAATGATTTTGTAGGCATATTGTTTACCCTTAAAATGGATACCAATTAAATTTGTACGCGGTGCATAGGATATGCGGTTTAATTTAATACGAATGAATATAAAGCAATAAATAATAATGCAAGAATGGGTAAAAAACAATCAAACCACGGGAAAGCAACGATTGGTTCTAGGAGCGACCGATCGGTTAGCTAGGGCCCGAGGAACCGGGCTCATGTTACAGTGGTTAAATAATGAACAATGATAGAACACTTAGAGAGATGGATGAATACTTAGAATCAAATTGTATTGCTCAGTCTGTTTGTGCGTATGCCCAACTAGCCAAGAAAAAATGGGTCCTCCTCTTTATATAATAGAGGAGTCCTAACCCTAATACAAGTCTAAATAAGGTATAAAATCTTCAGTTATTGACAAGCGAAATCGGCGCCGTCATATCCGGCTAATGGCGGATATTTCGAACCCTTATTTATCATTCCTAACCGCCTTCTCGTCCTATCTCGATATTCAGTTCCAACCAGACTCAGTGACTCGGGTTCAGATGTGCTCGATCTTGCTACGATCCAACGCTTGACCTTGATCCCGACTGGGATTCGTCCGATCTAGCAATGGCCATCATGATCTTACATTTCTTGTCGGGAAACTGAGGGTATCCTTGCCCTCCGTTTTACCCGTATACAGATAGTCCCCCCATTTTTTGGAGGAAAGTATTACCTTCGGAAAATGGATCCAGATAAAGCCGAGTGGGTCGTGCCTAGCTGCCTTGGAAAAGACATTCCCAGCAAATCCTTGCACTCTGCCCGATGTCAGTTCATAATTACTATAGCCGCCAAATCAGTCTTGAGAATCTGCCCCTTGTCAGAACTCTTAAATCCTTCTAAACCCTTTGTACTCCTCATTGTATAAAGCCCATATACTTCCTTCTTGCCATGCTTTTCGATCCTAAACCCTAAACCTCTTCTTTTTCAAAAACCCTTACTTGTAACTGCCAAGTTCTACGTTCTTTTCTGGGTCTCGAACCTTTCTTAAACCATTATTTTTCACCGCTTGGTACTATGCTTTCTTCTTGGACATGACTTCTTTACCGTTGCTAACTCAAAGTGAAGACCATTCTTCATCGCCGCCACATTTACCGCCCCTGTCAGAGATGGGAGCGACCAGCCCTGAAGAGGAGTTGGAATTCCTTGCTGCGGACGTTCTTCCTGTCGGTTTCAAATATGCAAACGATTGTAAAATATCTTCTCATCTTTATTCTGTGGAGAAATTCGAATCCTTTATCGACGACGCTACCATTCCCGTGGTTCGGAATGATTGCAACCTCGGTGCGGATGTCGATATCCACCCTATTGAAAGTGGGATGAGGATCAACCACCAAGTTGTTGGTTATTCGATGATCTATACCTGTCCCTTCGCTATTGGGTTTTCTCTTCCTATTCCCCAAGTGATCGAGGACTTCTGTCGTCGATACCGTGTCTGCATTGGCCAAATTGCTCCGCAAGTGTAGAGGTTTGTGTAGAGACAGAATCACTCAGGAAGCTCTACGAGTAGAACCAAGAGTTTATTTTGAGCTTACCCGACCCCTCCACTCTTCAGTCCGATTTGGAGAAGGCCCGGAATGAGGCCATCGAGGCCAGACGGGAACATGACCTCCAGCAGGAAGGTAAGGGCTTTTGAAGTTCATAATGTCGTTAACACCGATGCCAACGCCACCCCTTTCGTGTCCCGGAGTATGTGACCCTGATCAACCAGCTTCGGTTGGAGCTTAACGAGATTAAGCCCGAGCTCGAGGCCTTGAAGGGTAAAATGGATGGTGTTGCCTCCGAGCAAGATACTCTTAAGGAAGACTTGGTATCGGCTAAGGATCAACTCCGTGTGATGTCGGAGAAGGCTGATGAGAGCTCGAAGCTAATTACTGAGCTTCGATCGAAACTTTCCTCGGCCTAGTCGGAGCGAGACAATCTTGGACGTGATAACATCGATCTGGAGGCCAAATACAATGAAGCCCTGGGCCGAATCTCGAGTTTTAATGGGATGTTGGCTCAGTACATGGCCGAGAGAAAGAACGACACTCGGTATACGGTATCTGTCTCGAAGGGAGACTTTAGAAGACATTTATGCCACCGGGGTGGACTTATCGGACCAGGTCGAAGAGGCCAAGAGGCTCGAGGAAGAGGCGAAGGCCGAGTATGATCCAAAGGAGTCGGACAGTGCCCTCGAAACAGACGAGGATGATACCGAGAGCTCGGATGAAGATTAGGCTTAGGAGACTTAGATTTCTTTTTTGCTTTTTCCGCTTTTTCTATGTAGTTTTTTATATTTTGGAACTCAAGGCCATTTTCAGAGCCTTTGTAAATATTCGATATATATGTATAAGAAAGATTTTGCCCGGTTTTACTCACCGCTTTTCATTGCATAATATTCCTTTGTCCTTTGTGTTTAAGGATTAGAATAATCATTGACTTGGTTTCGGACTCGTCCGATGCGCACTATTGCCTTAGCATGTATTATTGTCTTAGCAAAAAATAAAATTTGGAGTAGTGGTGACTCGGTCTCGAGTTTCACCGACATATGATATTGCCTAAGAAAAAATAAAATTGAAAGTGGTAGAGGTGACCGGCACCCGAAACCAAATTAGGCCCGAGCGAACCATTCTAAATCTGAAACTCTGGGGAGTGACCCCCAACTTAAACTGATAATGTCTAATCTGGAGATATATAAAAATACTGACTATCTCGCCTGAACTGGGCATACACAACCAAAATATATATATACACAACTGAGCAAGCCGACGGGGCTGCTATGATCGTACAAAACCAACAGTATCCAACAGACACACATAAACTGACAAGACTATCAGACAGACACCCTATATACAGGACTCGTCTACAAGCCTCTAGGGAGATGTGTGACTGTACCATACAATCTGGAATCAAAAGGAAAGACTCCAAAGGACCTGGCAACTCCGAACAGAAAGGGAGCTCACCAATCGGTACCGATGTCGATCCTCGTCTCATCGGGGAGGTCTATCAATCGTTGATTTGTACCGCAGTACGAACGCAGCCCCCCCCCCCCCCCCCCCCAAAAAAAAAAAAAAGGACGTCAGTACGAAATAATGTACCGAGTATGTAAGGCAACGATAACTAAAACTGAACTGAAACAACACAATCCAAAGGCCAAAGCATGCCATGAATATCTCTTCAGGCCTGTCTGATATGAAATGCAATATAATACTATTATATATATATATATATATATATCTCACTGACCAAATGGCCAGGCAACTGTAAAATCTAACTAGCCAAGTAGCCAGGCAACATGTCTCACTGACCCGTCGGCCAGGCAATCTGTCTCACTGACCCGTAGGCCAGGCATATCTATCTCACTGACCCATAGGCTAGGCATATCTGTCTCACTGACCCGTAGGCCAGGCATATCTGTCTCACTGACCCATAAGCTAGGCATATCTGTCTCACTGAACCGTAGGCCAGGCAAAATAAAGATGTCTCACTGACCAAGTGGCCAAGCTAAAGAAAAACATATGTATATATCATGCATATGCTGAAAACACTTGTCACGACCCAACCCACGGGTCGTGCGGGCACCTACCATATGACAAAGCTAGTAGGCGAACCCTTACCAATAAAACCCGACACTTAAAAGCATGTGACAATCATCCTTAAAAATAATAAAATTTAAAATAGACATTTATTACAGACTCGTTTCAATATACATAAATCCGCAATAAAACCCCGGGATCTAGTCTATGCGGGTACAAGAGCTCCTAAAATACAAGAAGACAAAATAAATGACACAGCCTCCGCCGAGAGTGAGATAGATGAAGTTGTATGAGAATATCCGATAGACCCATGTAGCGAAACTTCAGCTAAAACCTGCAACACATCTACACCCAAAAAGGGCATAGCAAGAGTATTATCAGTACACCACACGTACTGGTAAGCATCATAAGTCGACTAAGATTAGTTCATGCAATACAACATAAAGTTAATAAGATAAGCAGATAAGTCAATGAACCTCAAGATTCTAGATAAAGACCATTACCACACCGCCCCCTTACCTCTTTACTCTCGAAGCTCGCTTCTTTTATTCCCCAACCATAAGGTATTCTACTAAATCACAACCTGGTAACTCTCGCGTTCACATTCGTCGTATCCTGTACTTTTACCTTTATTGTTTAAAGAGTTCACCTACTCACCTTACTACTGTGATATGGTGTATCTAGGGAAATAAATCACTATTTGACGGCTAACACTACACTTACCTTGTGTAACCTCCCCCCCCCCTCCCTCCCAACCAGACTCTTAACAACACACACGGATTAAATGAACAATGTTAACGACAGTAACATACACATATATAACAATGAATCATGAGATGCAGTGCAATGCAAGTGTGATGCAAGGCCCACCACGCTGTACATACATGCTATCTGATGTCTTTGCTCAGTAGCCATAACCTGTAGGGGACCCATGATGTCCATGTACCACTCGTTCCGGAATACTCCTCGGACCCCAGCATAAACCTCCGCCCAGAACGAACCTCGGTCACGAATTTCAATTCGTATACATTTATGTAATTCAAGTACTAGATACCATGGCCACAAGGCCGGATAGCACAATGCAATACTTAGCCTTGCCTGTTACCTATATTTTCGCATGAACAAAGCAGTTGCAATGCACGAGACTACATGACAAATCAATCATGATCCCAGCCCTTGCTTGGCGTAATGTAAACCCTACTCCATATAATTCAATTAATACGACCTCCTAATTTTAAGGAAACAACCATATGAACATTCAATAATAAAATATACACACGGAATTCACCCCTTTCTAGGGTTGCATCAAGTAACTATGAGGTATCTCCGTAGCGACAACATCACTTTCTACTAAAATAAATCATTATTATTAGAGCCCTAATTATACCCATATTTTAATCACATTACAAGTCCGTCCCTCCAAACTCCGTGTCCGAAGACCTAAGCATGCATTCTCCCGTCAACTCTAAGCGTATATACGATTAGCTAATCAAAGTCTAACTAAAGTAAATCGTAACCTACCTCTTTGGCGAACAGATATTTGATTCTCCATGAATTGCTCGTCTTTTTAGCCTCCATCCGAATCCATAAGCGAATATTATTCATAGGGAATGGTGGAAAAGGGATTAGAAGGGTTTTCCTTTTCTTGGGGCCATGGTTTTTCTTTCATGAGGAACCTTAGGAGTATCCCTTGAGAGTCTTCTGTTGAAAAAGGAGAGAAAAATAGACGAAGTACAAAAATTCGGCTACTGTTTCCGCATGGACCGCTGCGGCGGTAGCCAAGCCGCTATAGCTGGCTCGAAATTTCCAAACCCTTTCGAAATTGATTTTTCCCACTCTTAATTCTTAAAACATATCATGAAGCTTATTATTTACAAACCTTGACCTAAATTGGGCATGGTTTCGCGATATATTAAATAACGACCGGACGGATCATTACAACGCTGATACTGTAACATATCTCTTCTGTCTCTCTATAACTCAAGGACACAGGGAGGGGATGTGGCCCCTCAGAAAGAATAACATAACACTCGGAAACTAGATAACAATATGACAAGCTCTACTTTGACAAGTCTCGAATCATAAGGTTTATCACGCTCTTACCATATATGGAAACATGCTAAGAAAAGAAGGAACAACCTTAACATACTTTTTTGGTCTTCTATTACTTAACGCTTATTCTCCCGAGCTCGTAAATCTACATTCAAGAGAAATCATACTACTGTTAGGCTTGTCGTCATATTCCTATCTTAGGTCTTTAAATTAAACTCCTTTAGAAACTGTCAAAATTCGGGCAGCATCTCCCCTGTTTATATCCCTAGCCCGAAATCACAATACCAACAACCAACACAACAACAACAACTCTAATGCCAACAACATCATCATCCATACCAAAATATTCCTTAAAACAACTCACACGATGTTTATCCAATTTCTCAATTAACCAACTTGTTATACAACTATTTAATAACCTTATCTCCGTAAATAAACTTAAATCAATACCAATAAAGGAAGATTCATACCTTACCTCCGCTAGAACCGCAATATCTTCACTTTCCACCTTGAATTCAAACCAAGACTCACCGTAATACGATTTTGTAATCGCAAATATACGTTGTCTGGACTAGAGTTCAGAGATTATACTTAGTTCGCGTTAAAATTTGATAATGGGAGGTTGGGGGAAATTTCTAAAATATTTGGGAGGTTTGGAGGGGTGTTTGGATGACAAATGAGGGGGTTAGCCCCCTTTTATAAAGTTCTAGAGTCAGGTTGCACCGACTTAGGATTTACTCAGTGCGTTCGCGCCACCCTGGGGCGCGTTCGCGCTGAGTCTTGCCTGCTCCTCTGGGCGTTCGCGCCACTCCCAGGCGCGTTCGCACAGGGTTATTCCCTACCCTGACAGCCTTCCTTAAAATGCTCATAACGTTTGATTCCGATGTCGGATTAATGCGTGGTTTGTTGCGTTGGAAACTAGACTTCATGAAATTCAATTTAGGATTTTGATTTACCTCAAAACTCCTCATATGCTAAAAGATATTCTTTCTCCAAGTTGGACCAAAATTGTCCCCCATCTTTTCTCCGAAGTTCCAACAAACTTAATTTCCTTAATCCACTTTCCCTCTAATGCTTCCGTAGCTTATTATATGAACTTAAACCCTCATAATCATAAGGTAGGCGCATATAATCTCCTATATCCTAGAAGGTACTCCAGTATCCACAATTACACAGCTAACACCTAACGAATCTTATCGTACCAAACTACGAGGTGTAACCTCAATATCGAATTTTAGAGACGATACCGAGCCTAGTTGTTAACCATTAACAGGTTAATGAATATGTAGTATGCAAAGGCTTTATTTTTCTGTTTGTGAACTTAGACGTCTCTGAGTCACATTGTGTGATCTGTTCGAAATTCAAATGACTTCGGACCACGTTTGGACTGTAGTCTGCTAAACAAGTTGAGTTGTAGTTTTGGGTTTTTAGACCACAGTCTTTAACAATTTAGATCGTATTCCTCCACATTTTAGACCGTAATCTTTGAACAACTTAAACTTTTAGCCTTTAGTTTGCTCCTTTCGGATATTTGGGGGCCCGAAAAAATGTAATATTAGTGCAAGAGGAATAGTAGTGGCTAAAAATGATACTTTGAGAAATTTCCAAGTCTATTTATTGAACCGAAGACAAGATTACAATAGTAGCCGCGGCAAGAACAAACTAATCGGGCACGATTCAATCGATCGTTTGGCCCTTACAAAAAATTCTATCGTTCAAGCCTTGGCTTTGAATAGGTATCGATTTGCCCAGGGTATGATAGTCCCCTAGTACTGGAGTCCGAAATATGAGGGCTCGAGTACTATTGATCCGACGTGGGCAGTCCCCAATCCCTGGTTTTTGACCGGTCTTCTTAGTTTTAGCAGCACACTGTATGGTGCTGCCTCATTAAAAACCTTGCTGGAAAACCTTTCTCAGGGAAAAATCGACCGAAGGGAAAAAGAGTGCAGCACGGGCTTTCAGTCCTAAGTGTATGTTTTTTCGACTTCCATTGTGCTGCTTCCTATGCCCATTCCGATGTATGCCCATATGGTTAGACTTTAAAGAATAGAAAGGTAAATATTGTTCATACCGTAGCAATAGTATTGTTTTAAGTGCGCCATCTTCCAGTTGTTTGGAAGTTATTTTCCATTTTCAGACTCGAGCTGGTAGGAGCCTTTCCCGGTTATGCCGGTGACTCTACACGGTCCTTCCCAATTCGGGTCCAATTTCCCTTCATTTGGGTTTTCTGTATGGTCGTAACGATCTCGATAGGTTCCTCAGAAATTGATCATCCTCGACCCTAATTTTTGACTGATATCTGCTGTGTACGTCGGCCCATGTGATTGTTGGGTATTCCACTAAATTTTGCTTCAATTCTAGAGATGTGATCGAACTTCTTGGGTTGAGTCCCTGAGCAAATGCCTGAACGGCCCAATCATCTTGTACCGGTGGTAGGCCTATACGTTCCATTTGAAACCAGGCCATAAACTCTCGGAGTGTCTCGTTCTCCCGTTGTTTGACATTAAACAGGTCCGATTTCTTCGTTTCCACTTTGATGGCTTCAGCATGAGCTTTGACAAAGGCATCTGCAAGCATAATAAGAGAATTAATAGAATGTTCGGGTAAATTGTGATACCATACCATTGCTCCTTTCGACAAGGTATCCCCGAATTTCTTGAGCAGCACCTACTCTATTTCGTCCTTTGCGAGGTCGTTGCCCTTGACAGCGCATGTGTATGCGGTCACATGCTCGTTTTGGGTTGGTGGTTCCATTGTATTTGGGAATATTAGGCATTCGAATTATAAGTTTCTACTTTCTTATCATTTGCCTCTACCCGCTTTATCAGCTCTTCAAGCTTTCTCATCAGTTCGGCGGTTTGCCCGGGATCGTTCTCGTTGTTCTCAGCAATGGGCCTTTCCTTCCTCGGGACAATCTATTCGGACTGAACAGCGTTGGGGGCTCGATTCTGGCTTTGTAATTGAGCTATGACCGCTTGTTGGGACTGCAATTGTGCCATAGCATTTCTAATTGATTCCTGAGCTGTTGCAATGTGGCTCCGTTGCCTCCATCTGCATGCGCATCATGTACCAATGACCGGTCGGTATTCACAGCGTTTTGAGAGTGAGGATCAGCTTCGTTTGGATCAACTGGGGGTACGTCGTTGTTAGGTACCCTGTTGTCATTTTCCTTGTGGTGGCTTGATTCAGCATGAAAGTTAACGCAGTGAGAGTATGACATGTTGAACAGTCTTGAAATCAAACTTCAAAGAGCAAGCGTAAAATAATGTGCGTTATTGAAATTCGTATAAAACCACCACTATTATCCTACGCCCCACGGTGGGCGCCAAACTGTTTACCCTTAAAATGGATAACGATTAAATTTGTACGCGGTGCATAGGATATGCAATTTTGTTTAATATGAATGACTATAAAGCAATAAATAATAATGCAAGTACGGGTAAAAAACAATCAAACCACGGGAAAGCAACGATTGGTTCTAGGAGCGACTGATCGGTTGGCTCGGGCCTGAGGAATCGGGCTCGTGTTACAGTGGTTAAATAATGAACAATGATAGAACACTTAGAGAGATCGATGAACACTTAGAATCAAATTGTATTGCTTAGTCTGTTTGTGCGTATGGCCAACTGGCCAAGAAAAAGGGGGTCCTCCTCTTTATATAGTAGAGGAGTCCTAACCATAATATAAGTCTAAATAAGGTATAAAATCTTCAGTTATTGACAAGCGAAATCGGCGCCGTCATATCCGGCTAATGACGGATATTTCGGACCCTCATTTATCATTGTTAACCGCCTTCTCGTCCTATCTCGATATTCAGCTCCAACCGGACTCAGTGACCTGGCAGATGTGCTCGATCTTGCTACGATCCAACACTTGGCCTTGACCCCGACTGGGATTCGTCCGATCCATCAATGACCATCATGATCTAACATTTCTTGTCGGGAACCCGAGGGTATCCTTGCCTTCGGTTTTGCCCGTATACACATATATTTTAGGGAAACTTGCACTTGCAAAACATTATAATGAATGTTATAGGAAGTTGAGGCAGTTTCTTTTGAATGAAATTTCGTATATGTTTTGACTAATTCCAAACTCTTACGTATTTTTAGAATTTTTATTTTTAAGACCGAGAGAAGGAGGTTATCTTTCCTGAGAATTGAGATCCTATTTTTCACCCAAAAAATAGCGGAAGAAATTGATCCTTAATGCTGTTGACAACAAAGTCAAGTCGGTAAAAGAAAATAAATTCAATTTTCGCAAAAAGAAACAATTGCATCATTCTGTTTAATAAAGCCAAAATTGCAATAAATCACTCCAACTATCAGCTCAAGAGAAATCAAAACATTGTACTCTCTTTTGAAGAGTCAACATAAGTTAGCATTATCACTATTTTTTATAACACCTTTTTATATTTAAAAAGGCAGAATGGTCTAGGACCCCCTGAACTTGTCAATTTTTATTCAGTGTACACCTAAATTTTACGTTGGCCTAATTATCCTTCTCAACTTGAAAATATGATAGCCTGGACCCCCCCTAGACATTGATGTGGCAAAGAGCGTGGATACACTCTCTTTTAGGCGCGTGGAAGGGTGAAAAATCGAAAAATCGGCTTCCAAATGGGATATTTTTCAACTATTAATTGACACATAATCAATATAATGATTTTATTTGATCCAGTTGTATTTCTTATTGGGTTTTCTTAATATACATTGCATATTTTATCCCAATTGTGTTTTTTTCTTTTTCGATATGATGATTGTTTATTTCAGCTATGTATTTTTTTTCTTTTTTCGGATCCAAATCTAAATAACTTAGTTGAAAGTTTCAACTTGAAATTCTATTTATTTTATTCAAATAAAAATAAGGTTTAGCAAAAGTAATTAAGTTTAGACGGTGTATTTTTTACAAAAATATTGTGTATTTTTCTTTCATGCAAGTACTATTTATTTCAACTATGCATCATTTTTTTGGGTCAAATTCGTAAAATATTTAGTTAATATTTTATTTGATTTCTTTTTTAGATTCAATGATTATTTGTTCTTACTGTGTATTTCTTCTTTTCCTAGCCAAATATATAAAAATAACTTGATTAGAATATCATTATCTTTAGGCAAATAAAAAAACTATAGTCATAATATTTTCATGTTCTTTTTTTACAGATTTGGTCCAAAAAAGATGATTCAAATAATTGTTGAACTTAAAAAGTAAAAAATATATATTTTATCCTTTAAAAAATGCCACATGGACAAAAAAATCCATGTGGCGGTAGCGTGTTGACCACCTCCGTGGGTTGTCAACGTCCATGGGGGTCGTGCCTATCATATTTTCAAATTTAGGGGGTAATTAGGCCAACGTAAAATTTAGGTGTATACTGAATAAAAATCGACAAGTTCAAGAGGTCCCGATCTATTCTGCCTATTTAAAAACGAAAAGATTGCATTTTTCCTTCTTTTTAAGTATTTCTAACTCTCCGACTCTTATTTAAGATGCCATATTTATCTACGTCTAAATATATTCAAGCATTTATGCAAGAGATGGTGTAGTTGCAGCGTTTACAAATAAAAAAATTATATCAAAACAAAACATGATCGATCCTATCTTTAAATTTTAAACGCGAAAAGAAAAATCCAAAATGGTAACATCGAATTGTTGTAATCTGTCCAATTGATCCTAGTAAAACGAGTACACCCTGTATGCAGTTATTTGTGTTGCAGAGAAAATTGATTATGCAAATAAAGAAATTGATCAAAGGTGCACTAATCCCAAGTGCAAAAATGTTTTCAACTTCCCAACGATAAGAAACCCAGTTTAGTGCCGCAAGAGTAGGTAATAAATCAGATATAAAAATAATAAGTTGGAATCCCAATTAAATTAGTTAATTGATTTATTATTAATTTAACAATATTTTGGGGCCTGAAATAGAGGAATTAATGAGAGAGTTTAAGAGGTTGTCGGTCAAACACACCTTGGGGAGTGAACTTCTCTGACCTGCCACCCGAACAAACAAAGATTACGGGACCTGATAATTATTTTCCAATTTCACCATCCCAAGTCTACATAACGCTGCGTGTATGACACTCACCAGAATGAATTTCAAAATTTTTTATTTTATTTTTGGAAATGTCCGTAGAAACAATTAGGGATAGTTTGATATGATGTATAGTCATACAGGGAATATAATGCATGGATTAGTTATATAAGGCTTAGTTCAATAAGAATTAGTAATACATAAAAAAAAATTATTAAATGTTTGATTCATTGCACTAAAATTGAATATACATGATATCATATAAAATATTTTATTTATTTTTATGCAATTATGTCTATCGTTGGATGCTTGACCTTTATTGGTTTTTAGGAAAAAGATAGAGGTAGTTTTATCTTTTTAGTACTTTATCCATGTATAAATTATATATGGATTAGTTATTTTATGTTGGTAGTGGTATAAAATAGTACTAATACACCAATTGGTGTATTAAAGTTATGCATCATTCAAATTACAATCGAACATTAGTAAAATTATATATTTTTTCGGTCATTTTATTAGCATTGTTGGCACTTGGCACCTTGTGACTATTACGAAGTAGATACATAGATATATTTCATAAAAAGTAATTCTTTTGCGTTGACGATAAACCTACTGTTTTATTCAAATATATTAAGATTGATGATAAATAAACTAGAGGAGATTTTAAAATCTTCAGATTTTAGGCATAATATGGAGCGCTACGGCATGTGGTAGCCTAACTCAACCCTTTATTTAAGTAGGTTGGTTAGATTCTATTGCTGGGTATATAAGTGAGGCGCCAAACCTCTTTGCCCGGCACGGCTCGAAGTTGGGCGAGAGCCGGCCTTCGGTTTAAAAGAATAGTAAATTAATTAATTTTTTTTAAAATATAAGTAAATTAAACAAAAAGATAAAAAGTAATGAGAAAAAAGAATGTACTTGCTACTAAGTAGTAAATTAGAAACTGGAGTAATACTTTTTAGTCTTAGAATTTATATTATGTTTAATTTCTTTAGAATGTGATCGGAATTAGTGATAAAAAATAATAATTTTTATTTGTTCTCTTGAATTTTTTTCTTCTATGATAAGGATTTGCGCAAGAATGGGTGGTAGAAGATTCTATTTCATGTTGAAAAAGTTTCATGTTCAAATTGTCGAAAAATCACTTAAAAACGTTATTTTGGAAGAAAAAAAAAACTTGGCTGGCTGGCCCATCTAACCCATGACCCGCTTGTGCATGGGTTGGGATGCCTTTTTAATTTCTTCAATTAAAAGTATCACTGTCCTAACCCATTTAATTCATCGTCCTTGCGCATTGACTAGGTTAAGCAGCTACCATTTTTGACACCTCTACTTGTCATAATGATTTTATTTCTTCTAGAAACTTTGTCATAACAAAAAAAGAAGCTAGATAAACATAGATATTAACATTGCAAGATGAGTTTGAATGTACGTCATTAAAAAGTAATACATATTAGAGTATACATTCAATTTTTATATATACATGGACCTCTTGTAGTATGACAAAAAATATGTCAATGACTGTTGACTTGTCAAGATTTCATCGTGAATCACGTTAAACTTAGGGCGGGATCATCTAAGTTTTTTAATCATTCCAGTATAGTGGCACAACTTTAACTCGCTAGAGGTAATAATTTTCTTTACCTCCTTTGAATAGAACTCAAGATAAATATATAAAATATGAGAACTTTTTTCGTGTTGGCATGTATATATTAAAGAAACATAAGAAATGTGTTTTACTCCGAAATTGGATAATAAGTTAAATTTGTAAATGAGGTATAGGATATAAAAAAGACTTTAATCTATTCTTTGATGAACGAAAGATATATGTATATTTTGCTTATAAACAACTTACGTGTGAATGAATCGATATGTAATGGTTAGGTAAAGATGTTGGGGTTGTATATTTGAGCTAAGATCTTATTATATATTCAAATTGCAATATTGAATGAAATGGTTCAATGGATTATTTAAGGCATTGTAAAACTTTCAAAGTCGGAAGAAATTAAAGAGAGAGAAGACTTCATATATATATATTCAAATACAAGGTTCTTGAATACGAAAAGCCAACCCTAAAAAAATAAAGAAATGCCCCTATTATAGTTTTAGGTACTATGGGCCCTTCATACATCATGGAGTTTCCCTTTTGTGATAAAAAAAACCTAATATGGATAGGTTGGGTTGTACGGTCGACACCGTACGATCGTCGAAACGATTAAAAAACACGATTTCCACACGTGGCGAGCGAATAGCGATTAATCGACCAACGGCCCACGATCGAACGGTCGTGAAGAAACCGGGCTAACGGCCCGATCCTTTATGTTCGAACCGGACAAACGGCCACGATTGTTATAGCCCGTATTTCGTACGTTCGGATATTTCGAGATAGTCGAGGAAAGTCGAGGGCAAGACCATTTCCAAAATTATTTTAATGTGCAAGTTGGTTGTGAATATTAATTTGAACTTATTAGATGAAAATATTGGGAAGGGAAAAAA